>NW_024524266.1:12691561-12724061 GCF_017590135.1 Pyrgilauda ruficollis
TAATAGTTGTCAGATGTCTCAACATGACTTGCTTAATAGTTACAGATACTTATTGCATGTCAATAGAAGTGTAAAATTAGCTGAATGTAGTAGCAGAACATGGCTTGATTGGGCAGAAGATTGAAAAGCTAAGTTAAAGTAGAATTCCCTTAAGTAGAAATAGTTTACCAGCTGCTCTTCCACTGCATTTTCGGGATCATTCTTAGTGGTATGCTGTGTGGCAGTTTTCTTTTGGTCTAACCACATCCTATGTTTTATAACTCATCAAGAAAATCTTTGAGGGCTCCAAATTTGATGCTGTTAAAATGATCTTATTCTTTGTAATGAACAACTCTTTAAACCATTGTTGGCCAATATCTAAAATTCAGTGTCTTAAACAGCAGGGAGGGATGTCAAGAGATGAACTTAAAAGGTTTTAATTATAGTGTGGTCCAGATGGATCTCATGTCTATTCAAGCAATTTCTGGAGCACAGAACAGTGGCAGTGATAGGAGAGCATCCAGGTGCACTTTGGAACTAGAGGAATAGCAGAGAGGCTTGGCACAACTGGCCTTCAGACCATTTAATTCAGTATCATATTCTACAGGTACACATCTGCAGATTTTTGAACTACATGTGTGATTACTAACATGCAGTGTTCTTCACAGATATGTACAGCAAGGTGATGATGTAGCTGTAAAGGTGTATTTGCACTTGTTCTTATTTGGGTGAGGCATTCCCAAATCATGGAACCACAGCTGGAGTGGGAGGAGGGGAATACAGATGAACACCTGTATTCATAAAAAATATACTTTAATTATTTTTTTTCGTACTTCATTGTACTGTATAATATACTAAAGCTCCAAAATTATTCCTTTGTCTCATCATTCTTATGACTTCCATTTTCACGTTAAGACCTCATTGTGATACGGTATCTATAAGAATGGATAAATGTATTTTAAGTTTCTATAAGAACTTAAAAGTTTAGTTGATTCGTGTAAGTGTTCAGTGTAAATTGTGAGGAAAGTGTAGAGGTATAGTAAGGACACTTTGTAGCATAATGGTAATGATAATTCCAAAAGCTGACATGAATAGAACATATAAACTGTTGGAAGAAAACCAAATAGAAATAATCACATTTTAGTAGTGGATTTAGAAATGGGTGCAAGAGAGACACTTTTGGGTTGGGTTTTTAATTGCTGTCTTCTTATGTTACAGTATTCTGATAAGGCCCTGTACACTCAGCTCTGCTTCTACCGATACATTTTTGATGTGGACTATGCAATGGATAAAGTGGTTACTGAGGAAGATAAAGGTATGTTAAATTTTTAATTAATTAACTATGATTCAGTAGCAATTTGCATGGTAGACACTAAACCTGCTGTACTCTTCAAATCTGAACTATGAGGCTGTAATCTAATAGAAGAAAGTATGAATTTAAGAATCCTTTCTAAAGGGGAATGTGTTCAGTCAGAGTTCACTACTTTAAGAATATGTTATATGGCCCCTTTCTGCTTTTGAAGTTATTGTGTTTTAGAAAATGTGTTTTTCTTGCATGTTATATACTTAGAGAAATCTCTTTGCTTGAAGGACATGTTACCTTCAGTAAATAAATTAAAATACATGCATAAAATTACATTCAACTGTTAGTATTGAAGAGACACTTTTTATTAGGGATTAAAAAATGAGGGCACAAGAAAAGCAGTAATGCTAATTGTCTGCAAACCTCTCTTAAATAAAATACAGATTAACCTGATCTTAGGAAGAATTTTTTTGTTTTCTCCAAATTACCATAACACTTCTGAACTAAAACATTTCTAAGCTGTAACGGATCAATGGGTTTTGTGCAGCTAAGTGATTTTCAAGCTGACAGAAGAACATTTCTGAGAGTGGGCTAATGCTTGGAATTCTGAAAAAAGGCATGTTTGGGTCCCACCACTGAAGCATGATGTCCACAGAGAGCACTGGGCTGTGTCCTCTGGATCTGGAGGTTCCTGTGGGGAAAAGGTGCTGCTGTTGGGACTGTCTGTGTTCTGATGGCTGCTCTGCTGTCAAAATCGTCCCCACCCCTGTCCTGCATCTGCACTTAAGTTACTGGGTAATGAAAAGAGATTAAATAAGTCTCAGCCTTTCTAAATGTTATTTTGATAAGCCACATATGGAAATGAAAATAGTGTGACCTCTTAGCTAAAAACTGCTCAAATAAGCAAACAGGCTGATTTGGCCTCTTATGTTTCTTCTTGCAGAGGTTCTCATTTCCTCTCCTAATCATTCTAAGTCAGTGAACTCACTCTGACGCTTGCATTTCACAGTGGCTTTGTACATCCAAGGAGGTCACAGTGTGTAGCCGTGTCAGTCTAATACATCTCTGGAGATGTACTGAAGGAATGTTGTGGAGTGGATGCTGCTGGTGGCTGAAACCAAATTGTGTAGCTCTCTCACCCACTATAAGGGCATAAGAGTAGAAATCATCAATAGAGATAATTTCATGGGTGGTCACATCCAATCCCCTTCTACAGCATGCCACTGCAATTTTCAGGACTGCAAGTTTCTGGAACTTCATTTGGAAACGTGTGAGTGGTGGTTCTCCTTTTGCTGCAGTTCCAAAGTGTGTTTCAGCCTATTGACCTGTGATGACTAAAAATTCACTATAATTTTCATGTTCTAACTTGTTTGTGGCTATTTTATGGCCATTCACTAAATGTTTATTTGTTTTACTTCCCTGATGTTTTCTGCTGTGCTTTTGGAAACAGTGATGACATCTCTGTTTTGTTTTGAAACTAAGGCAGAGACACTCTTAGCTTTCTTTAAGAAGAATTGGTCTCTGTTGTGTGATTCTTCCTCTTAGCACCTTTGTGTGCAGTCTTTTCTAGGTTGAATTAATCTTTGGAGTATGAAAATCTAGAAATTATGTATCTCTCCAGTGTCTTGTACACTGGGTCTGTATATTTGCTGGAATTACATCTTCTGGTGCTTTCTTGAGCCACCCACATCCTGTTCATAGCTGTTCATATCATCAGCTTGTACTGAAGTAATGATAGAAATCCTGAGGTTTGAGAGGGTTTCTTTTCCTCCTGTCATTTCAGAATCATGGGTTTATTCATATCTCAGGCTCATGCCACTTGTTTTACTTAAATTTCCTGGTTTCCTTAATTTTTCACTGCTTAATCTCATTTGTAATATTAGACTTCAAAGTTAATAAATTCTCTCTGAAAAATAGTATGGTGGCTTCTGAATCCACGTAATTTACCACCTTCTGCTTTAATGGGAAAATGTTTCTTGGACCCTGACTGCTAAGTTCAATAAAATTAGTTTTCAGAGTAATTCTTAAGGAATTGTAAGAATTCCGGTAGGACTTTTTTCTCTTGGACAGTTAACCTTTCAGCATGGTGTATTTTTCTCTTCTTTGTAGCTGTTTGAAAATTGTCCTATTGTCTTCTTCAGCGAGCCAGTGATTTCAGTCTTGGTGTTGCAGCAGGAGTCAAGGCCAGATAAATTAAATCTCTTAATTTTCCTTTGACAATTGGTTCTCTTCAAAGCAATTGGCTATGTGGGTGTGGTAAACATATGTATAATTCTGTCCCATTTTTCAGATCTCGTTTGGGAGGAAGATGTCTTTCTACAGTATATGCAGAATTTGACAGTAATTATCCATGGCTATTTGTGCCACCTTTTTATTTTATAGATACCAGTGTCCTCTGTTTCCTTGTAATATATTTTACTGATTTGATACACTTTATGTAGGATTAAATAATTTTCATGTACAATTTTTGTTGTAGGTCTGAAGTGGAAATCTAGTGAACTCCCCTTTAGAACATGAAGCTAGTATTTATTTTCCCTTGTAACAAAAAAGATTTTTGTTTCCATGCCATCATTCACAAGCCATTTTGTCCTTATCTGTGATCAATGCCTTAATCAAAAATGGTGGCAAAATTTTAATGTAGGTTTTGTACGTCTCTGGTATTTTCAATCTCTCTTTATGTGTCTAAACCACTGCTTGGCTGTTATTTTGATTTTGGTTTGGGGATACTTTTTCCTTTGTTTAGGGTCATTGTTTTTTGAAGCCCAAATTGCATGGACTTTGTTGTTTCTACCTCTTATTGCGATTTTCCTGAATTTTTAAACACCAGTTCTTTTTTGTAGATTCTGTTTATTTCTATTAGCAGCTTTAGTTGTTATTTATCTTGGAATGTTCTTCTATAGAAAGAAAAAGGTTTTGATGGCTAGACATTGAAGATATAAATCTGTTTTCCACTGTAGTTTGAAGGAATTAATGTCTTACCTCATTCAGAGCCTTGAGATTTCACTACTTGTTCACTTGCATTTTCTGTTCTTGCCTCTTAAAAATACAGAATCTTGATTGCAGAGCAGGTTTTGTTTGTTCAGCTATTTATACTGAAGAACTGTACTATTTGTTGAAATGAAATCTAAAATAATAATTGTGAAATCAGTGGGAGTTCAGAAAGATATCCAAGCTGCTTCCTTTCCCTGCTAGAGGATCAATACCACAGCCTACTTTTTACAGATGGGCTAAATTTAAAAATCCTCTGGCAATGCAGGTTCTACAACTCGGCAAGCTGTACACACGGTTTCTTGTGGTGTTTGGTGTTTTCGCTGTACTTACTGTAGAGAGCTGGTCTTGGTATCTGAGGTGAATTTTGCTTTCTGAAGCTTATTCTATGCACAATGGGTGATACACTGTTCTCTTAGAGAGTTTTATGTATTTAAAGCATGCAGTGCTGTATTCTAAGTCTCTTCCAACTACTAACCTGTTTTGTGGAGGAACAGCGGGAGAGTTTTCCACTTCTCTATGTGTTTGGTTGTTGGTTTTTTTGTTTGTTTGGTTGGGTTTTGGTTTTTGTTGTTTTTTTTTTTTTTTCCTAGACCTCCAGTAGATCAGGCCTACCACAGAGGAATACAGCAAAAGGATTAATTAATATGTTTTGCAGACTCTACTTCTGCTTATTTATACCAGTGTGGTGATTACATTGTTCACTCATGTTTTATTTGGGATCTACTGTAATCATTAGATAGTTATTGTTTCTTCTTTTTCCTGTAAGAATCAAGAAAAAGCTGACTGGTCTGTGTGATGTTTTCTTGTTTCAGTGACTGGTAAAGTTAGCTGTCAATTATACCACTTAGGAATATTTGGATGATATAGTTATGGGTCTTTTGTCCTATTATTAATACTAGCATTTCTCCTCCAAACCGACGTTTCCTTTCATCTGGAAGTTTAAGGTCTGTTACGACGATACAATTTAATAGGTTAACATTGTGATACCGTGCAAGGTTCTTAGTTGTCATACTACAAAAAGTGAAATCCTGAAAATTCTGGGCTGTCTTTCTAAATTAGGAACTGTTGCACAGTTAGTATTAGGTTAGAAGCCAGTTTAACTTTTAATATTGCTATGCCCAAACCCCTAATTTAAGATATCAGTAATACTGGAAGGACTGTTTGTTCTCAGTTATTTTTTTAATCTGAAAAGGCATAAAATGCTCTATTGTGAGTAGCAACATACTCAGCATGTTTTCAGCACTTTCTGACAAATTTTGAAGCTGGGCTGTGGGTTTAATCAGACATTGCTACTTAGGTGAGCAAGCAGAGCTGTGAAGAGCAGCAGGCGTTGCAAAGTAGTAGCATCCTCTCTTCATATAGATGAAAAAGGATAGGCCAACTATCAGTGATTTTGAACGCTTGAGGCTCAGATACAGGAGTATGCTCACTCTGTGTGCCTTAACTTCAGAATGGAAACCAATGTATTCTTATGGCTATGTCATCGGGAGATCAAAATAGAGTGTAGTAACCTTTATCTCATGATTCCATTCAAACATTGGTATTGTTAAATATTCAAAGATGTTACTGTTTTCATTTTGCTTCTACTACAGTAAAATGAAAACCTCTGAAAGTGAAAAGATATGGAGCCCCCCTAAAGTCACTACAACTACTGTGCCTTGCACAGATGTCTCCAGTTCAGTTTCCCCTGACATCATCTGACATCAAATAGAAGATAAGGATGCTGCAATCTACTTATTCACAATGCATTAGTATCACTGAGGCTGTTTGTGATGCTGTGATCTTTGTGGAGAAATAGGATCTTGGTCATAGGAGTTTCGTCTGTTCTGTGCTGTAGAAAGGGGCTGGAAGCTACTGCCCTTTGACTGTCCCATTTCTCTGAGAGGGAGGGTCACAAATGTTTGCAAGACATTTAAGTGTTTCAGAGACAGAAAGTGCAAAGCTACTGTGGTGTATTCTTTCTTCAGAATATATTTAACAACCCATGGAGGTTTGATTCTGAAAAGTCTCAGCATATCCTCTTAATGGATAAGCAGAAGAAAATGAGGATGGGAGGAAGATAACTTGCGGAAAAGCAGTTAAATATTCCTGTGTAGTAGGGAGACCAACATCTTTGAAGTATATGCCACTTTGTGGAAATAGAATGTAATTGTTTTGATCATATACTTACAGGCTGTGGTTTTGTAAAACCAAATGCATATTCAAAGGATGCTTTCATGCTTTTATTACAGCTTCTTGTGTGCACCTCACTCCACCCTTCCATGCAAACATCAAAAATCCCTAGTTTACTTTATGGATGAATAAACTGAAAAATTGTTGGGAAAAAAGAAACTTCTGGGCTGTTAGACCTAGATGTAAAAAAATAAAAATCAGCTCTGAATATTTGTGTGAATCCTGTCAGTTCAGTGGTGAGTGTTTTTCCTCAGTGTGTTCATAACTTGCTGTGTCAAGTAGCAGACTGGAGTGATTTTTTTTATGGAAGACTTTTTGTAAATCAGAACAATTTGCCACATTTTTATCAATATACAGACAGAAGACTACAGCAAAGTACTTGTTGCAGTAGCTAGGAAAGAGGATACAGTTTTCTACATGTGCATTGATAAGGAGATACCCTATCAATTACCTAGGTGTATCTGTGTGTGTGCATTTATTTGTAAGATGGCAGCAGCTGAAATCTGGCCTGTCTCTTTTCAGAAGGAGCAGTTCAATAAACAAAACGTTTCTGATGGCATCACACCTCCAGGCACCATCACTAAGACTGTAGTCTGTTCACTGTAGTGATCTCCACATCCAAGCAAATAAAAGCTCCTCTGCACATTTGCTGTCAAGTACTTTGTCTTCCAATCATGTTGTTTTGAAGAGACTGTAAAATAATAATTTTCAAGAATTTAATCTGAGTCTTTCTTCAAAAGCACTTGCTCATTTTTCCTTAATGTGTTGTTTTGAAGAGAAAGACTTGTGAACTTTTTTCTTTTAAATTTGAGTCACTATTTCTGAGTGTTTTTAAATCTAACTTATTTGGAAAGCAAAATCTACTGAAAATTATTTGCAATAGGGTTTTTGAGCCTTTTCATGTAATATATGGGCAGTTAGATTATCTTTAAACCATAGGTTATCCTCCCCTATTGATCATGCCTTTTTTATAGGCATTCGACATGTTTAAGATCTTAAGTGTAATGTTTTCTCCTTTCTCTTTCTGTTCATGTTGTCTTTTTGTTAAACCTACAAAATCTAAATAAACCCCATTAACACTAAATTTCTATAACCCTTTCTCTGAGCATAAAGTATAATGGGTTGGTACATCTCTCTTGGAGTTGTTTTCTCTACTGGTGAAGGAAATAAATAGACGTAATGAGTTAAAACAGCTATAATAGGTGTACGATGTGGAAAATCTGTGGCATGAGAGGAGTGCATTTACTGTGGCTCAGATCACTAAAAAAAGGGTTTTGATTAATGAAGAGTTTTTTCCCTTGCCCATTGTATTAATGTTGCAGATGGGATGAAGTAGTGGCTTAGCTAATTTCTGACTCCTCATAAATTGGAATGGTTATTTGCCCATAGGGGTTTTTGTATGTGGAAAAAAGTGAACAGAAATATCTTCTCATTGCACTTCAGGATTTTTGTCCTGCCGAAGATGAATAGGTGCAGGTCAGCTTGTCATCTCTAACCAGGCAATGGTGTCATCTCTCTGGTGTCATCTGCCTCCTCTATCACTTCTCTTGTGAGTTTCTTGAAACAGAAAATATTTCTAAAACAGTTTTTTCTTCACTGTTTCTTTTCTGTCTGAAACACTGACATTTTTGTTATAGAGACCTTTGTCTTTCTGGTTTCATCTGCTTAGAAAAGTTTGGGGCTTGGTTTTTTTTTTTATGGAGGTCAGTTCTGCTGTTGTTCACTTCAAGTCAGAAGTGATGGTGTTTTAGTGGCTTCAGCTTCTTACAGCAGTTTGCTTCTTTCTGTAGAGAAAAGTGCACGACTAGCATGTTTTTCCTTTTAGAAGGAAAAAGTTTTATGGATCTGATGGTGCTAAAAAAAAGTTACAAATTCCTGTGTTTTAGATACCAGAATTCTGACATCAGTGCTACTTCTAAAAAAATTATTTTAGTAGAAATTGGAAATATAAATGTAAACAATTTAACTCTGTAAAGTGCATTCAGTATGTCTGCCTAGACATCAGAAAGATAATGTAAAGCTAAGGCTTAAAGAGATTTTTAAAAAGATACAATTATCTGTATGATTTTTAAGTCTCATAAGAAATGTATTTTAGAACTTGCCAGTGATGGCTTATAATCACTTTGATATTTTGAGGAAAATGGTAGCTTTAAACAGATGATACAGAATTTATTTTTAAAAATGTATTGTGCTTATACAGTTGATGGCTTTTATTTCCATAATGTTTTTTACTACATAATTATACATCTTAATTACGTAATTACCGTCATAATTATTATGTAATTACATGTAGTTCCACTAATTACAAAATCAGGAAGTGTAATTATCTACTAAAAACTTTCTGAAATCTTATTTGTTCAGTAGAGATTATTTAAAAGACCAGTGACCTACTGAAGATGGTGTGCAGTGTTGTACTTCACACCAGCTCTCTCTTTCCCCTTCCACACGGGCAGTACAGTTGGGCAGGGTTCTGGAAGGGCTTCCATGTCTTTAATTATGACTTGCCTTGATATGAGGTTTGGGAACTCAACTGTGCTGCCTGCAAATTTAGAGCTTCTTAATTTTTGCTGTTGATACCTCCTGTCTTTAAGTGTAAAGACTCTGTAGCTGAACACCCAGGAGGTTGCATGGTTTGAGTGAACACCCTTGGGATGTTGTTTGTATTCTGGTCAAGGGTGTCTGGTTCAGGTGTTTGGGGTCAGGTGCAAAGATAATTGAGAAAGTTTGTTTATGGCCATGTATATGTGGAGTGAAAGCTTGACTCCACAAAAGATAAAGGGAATGCAGTTGATTTCTCATGTCCAAAGATTTCTTTTATTGCATAGAACTGGTTTTGGAAGAATTGTTTTTCTGTATTGGTACACACTTATGTCTGTATGTTGTTTTATTACTTACTGTTGCATATTCTTGATTATAAATTTGTCTAACTGTGCAGTTTGAAACCAAAAATAGTTTACTGCATGTTACAGAAGACTAAAATTAATATTCAGGACAGTCAATGGTTCTTTTATTTTGGTGTTGTCTTAAAAGAAGATAGTTACTATATTTTCTATATGTCAAATAGATCATTTGCTACCTTTACTAGTTTGAACAAAAAGAGCACTGTAAAGTGTTAGATTTGGTGGTCTGGTTTTGTTCTGTAACACTGTGATGTATCAAAAGGGCATCAGAGATAAAAAGCTTTTTCTTACACGCATTATGACAGCAAGCATTCATTTATTATGTCACAGTATTAAAATCACCAAGAAGAAGTACACTTTCAGTTACAGAAAGCAGAATTAATATGAAAGGGATAATTTAAAAAAAGTGAACACTAGTTGTGATACTAATAAAAAGGAAGAAAATTGTAAGCTATGTCAGAAGGGGAGTGGTGAAAAAGAAACATGAAGAAAGAGGGGCACTGAAATACTGAAATTTCTTTGGAACACCTCAAGACTTAATACTGTGTTGCACATGTATCAGAGTGTAATTTTTCTGTGCTTGTTACATGAGGCAACTGTTTTATTGAATACTTGCCAAAAGCTGTTCTCTAGCTCCCAAACCTGGTCTGGGTTTGCAGTTGATGTGAATATGTCATCTTCCTGATGTTAACTGTAGTTACTTAAACTCACATCTCCTAAGTACATGAGTCCTAAAGAGAAATTGTCTCCAAACCCATGTAAATTATATGGACCCTTAAAAGAAACATGTGGAGTCATTATTTGTGAAAACAGGAGCCTTATTTAATCTCCAAGATTTAAATTATTGCTGCAAATAAAATTATGTTAATTATTATACTCACTGAAGTATAATAATTGCACAGGAGACATTTCTTTTGAAATATCTTTCTGTATCCTCAACAAACAAAGGATTTCTATCAAATACATTATGAAAATATAGTTATGCTCTCTTCTCTAAGGAATGGATGGAGATAATCTCTTCTTTTTATTAGGGACTAGTAAGCCATGTAGAGAATAGCATAATGGAAAATTTTTGTTTTATTCCATAGGGGACACAAAAATGGTGCATGATATATGTATAAAAATGCAGCACAAGACAAAGAAGTGTCTAAATGCAGCTTAAATTTGGTATATTTAAATAAAAAAATACTGACTTCCATAAAGGAGTATGACATTTTTGTCATCTCTACATGAGAAAATTGTGGTGGTGTCAACCGATCCCGATTGCTGTATTTCTGGAGGAGCAGGGGCAATTGAGCACTTGAAGCCATGGGTGTAGATGCCTTGAAAGTAAGGAATGCACAAGACAGTGTTTGGAGGACATATTCCAAAAAAGAAATACCTCTCTGTCTCATGGGTAGAGCCTCTACTTTCTGTTTTCAAGTCCCTCTCTAAGCGAAGCCACGCTCGTTCTGTGACCTTTATAGTTATTTTGACGTTGATCTCATTCTAACAATCCATCTACCAAATTTCATGTTTCAGTTTAATGTGATTGTCTTCTGAGAACATATTAGTCATCTGTGACAGGCCAAAATGTGGTTTCAGCCTTTAAAAAAAACTACAGAAGGATGTTCTTCTGTCCTGGCTTGTCCCTCTTCTGGGAGGGGACCGAGATGGGTACAAGGGGCAGCTGGTCAGGTTAGGGAGCTCTTTGTTTTATCTGGAAGTAGGTTGGGAAGAAGTTGATTTGATCCTGCAAGGATTACAACTGTTAAATGCATATAAAAATGTTTTCCTATCTTATATTATTTAACTCAGGATGTAATAATGCAATTGTTTTGACATGAAAATGTTACGTACTGTAGTATTTCCATTTATCTTTAAATAGACATTTTTCACTTTGTGAGAGATGCATGCAGTAAGACAAAACAAAAAATTAATAAAAAGAAGTGAGTGACAGCCTAAGCTAGTTTATTTATATTATAAAAACAAATAATATTTTACATTAATAGAGTTTTGCAGACTTGTAATTTAAGTATTTAACTAGTTATGGTATTGTTTTCTATTTCTAATGTGACAATATATGTTCCATAAACTAACAGTAGCAAATTTGTCAGATTAATATTTTAATTTGAGATTCTGTTACCTAGCCATGGCGGAGGGCAAAAAGCATTAAAGGGGCTTTTTTTTTTTTTTTTTTTTTTTTGATAGAGCTGAGCCTGTAGTTTAAAATGTACTTAATGAAAAATAGTGGTGAGTGACCAAAACCAATACAGTTAACATATTAGAAAGAGCATTAACTGCCACATTTTTGAAGAGTAATGGTAATCTATAGTAACCAAGAACATGATGTGGAATATTTCATACTTTAAATTTTGTATTATACAAGAATTAATGGGTTTGAAATTGGTTATCGTGAATGCAATGGCATGATAACTTGAGACTAATTCAGTTATTTTGAGTATTATTTAATTTAAGAGATCTAAAGTGTAGCTTTTTTTTTGGAAAGAAGTGCCATGTGTTTTTTGAGCACTCTTGGGGATAGTGGCTCCGCCACGTCCTTTGGCATCCCATTCCAGTGTTTAACCACTCTTTCAGTGAAGAAATTTTTCCTGACATTCAACCTGAACCTCCCCTGCTGCAACTTGAGGCCATTTCCCCTTGTCCTGCCACTGCTTACCTGGGAGAAGAGGCAACCCTCACCTGGCTGCACCCTCCTGTCAGGGAGTTGTAGAGAAGAATGAAGTCTCCCTGAGCCTCCTTTTCCCCAGGCTTAACACCCCCAGCTTCCACAGCTGCTCCTGGTCAGGAGTCGTGCACCAGATCCTTCTCCAGCTTTGTTCCCCTTCTCATGACACAGTCTTAACAAAAAGAGAAGGAAACAGGGGTTCTAATTTGAAGCTTTAGTTTGGATGCAAGTTTAAAACCACTATTTCTATTCTTTCCATTTCTGTTCTCCAAAGATTTATCAGCTGTTTCCCAGTTTAAGCCCTATTTCAGGTACCACAATGATGGAAGCAGCCATAAAGGTGACTTGGACACAAATTAAAAATGTTTTTCAGTTTTTCTGAAAAAACAGGAACTCTGATAAAATTCAGAAATTACACTGAAGTGTCCATGCCTTTTTGAACTTTTGAATGCAATTTGAAGACTTTGCTTCCTTTTGGTTTTATTGTTTTATTTTTGTTGTTCTGGCAAATTTTGAACACGAGAAGTATTCAGTCGGGGGCTCCTATTTAGACAAAACATGCATTTTATTTCAGTATTTAGTCTGTTAACATAGGAGCATGTAAGCATTTTCTACCAAATACCAAAAGTATAATTTTTGTTCTCTTAAGGCATTTAACACTAGTGACTTTTGATACATACATGTGTTCTCTGTCCTGCAAGTGACTCCCAATGCTGCACAGACCCACAGGGGCAACAAATACACTTCTTTTCAATCTGAGCCTCCAGGACCCCCTTTTCCCTGTGGTGTCTGGGTTTTGGGGCTGGTCTGATGTGTCTGGCTGCTGCTCTCACTGCTTCTCCATTTCCAGGCATCTCTTCTGCCCTGGCAAAAACCACTCTCCACTTGTGTAGGTCCTGGGTTTGCTCAGCTCTTCCAGCATAGAATCACAGAATGGTTTGGGTTGGAAGGGACCTTGAAGATCACCTAGCTCCAGCCTCACTGCCATGGGCAGGGAACCTTCCACTAGACCAGATTGGCCACCCAGCCTGGCCTTGGACAGTTCCAGGGATGGGGAATCCACATCTTCTCTGGGCAACCTGTGCCAGTGTCACACCAACCCCACAGTAAAGAATTTCCTCCTAATATCTAATCTAGACCTGCTCTCTGAGTTTGAACTTATTTCCCCTTGTTCTGTCACTACATGCTCTTGTAAATAGTCTCTCTTCATCTTTCCTGTAACTTCCCTTTAGTGCATTCTGGTTTTCCTTCTTCCAGTTCTCTTTTCAGAGAGGAAATGAGAGATCATTTTGATAGATTCTTGAGAAGTGATAGGCATGCTAGGTTTTCAGGAACCCTCATCTTCACACTTTTTTTACTTAAGACTGTTCAGAGATCCTTTGGAAATAGCTTTCAGTTTGCTGCTACCATCAGCATCCATTGCCACCTGCTGCATGTTTTAGACCCATGTCCTTCCAGGCACTGAGGTGCTGGTGCTTTACTGTCATGAAAACCCTTGGCTGCTCTTGGGTTGGCATCCTTTACCAAAAAACAGATGTGAAAGGAAGGTGACAGTACACTCAGACTTTGCAGAAGTTTCATGAGGATAAAAGAAGGGTAAGGTACAACCACAGATTACCACAGTATAGGGTAATCCGTATCCCTAATACTCCATGATAAAGCCTTACTTTACACATTCATATGTCAGGATGCCTTGCAGTTATTTGTCTGTGTCCCTCTACCCTTGACTGTAGAAATAATATGGGTGGTTCAGCATTATGCTTCAAAACTTGTGTTTCACTTGAAGGGGATTTGAGTTGTTGAAGATTTTTTGTTAGCATAGTGATTATAAAGTAAACTTCTCTTTCATGGGGAAGGAAAGGGCTGTGGGTTTTTCATTTGGTCTTTGATTATTAAGAGACTGGTAAAGAACTTCCAGTTGTCCCATCCAAATCCATGGCACTGTGTTGGTAGTGTAATTAAGAGGCCAACAAAATATTAATACTAAGGTAACATTTTATTAGGTTGCCACAGGGATTCATGTGGAATTTTTAGTTAAAGAGGTGGTATTTTGTAAAGGAAATGAGAAATGTTTGTTTTGAACTACATGAGGAAAGAGCATTAGTGTAAAATAAGAGAAAGACATCAAGGAACAGAACAGATGTGCGAAGTGAATTTGACAAAGATCAACCCCAAAATTCTCAGTGTGGAAAATGTGGGTGAGAGCTCTGAGGAACAGAAATGTTGAAGGATTTTAAAGAGGCAGCAGTAAATGAAACTAATTTGCAGTACAGCTAGACAGTAAAATAGGTCATTGCAAAATGTAGCCTTTATTTTTATGGGTTGTTTGAATCCAGTGTGGTTAAAATTAGATCCTGAGTTTCCAGTAGGAGCTCCCTAAACTGGATTTCATTACACTTGTTATCCTGTGAGAAGTTTTCTCAATTGGGAAATTGTTAAATAGGATCTCTGTGTATGTATTACTGAAAACTGTTGCACAGTCATAGGCATAGCCTTAAACTGGCATTAGTCATCTCTAAAAGAATTCTAGACTTGGTTGGCTTGAAAATATAATTTTCTGTCATCTTGTTCTGGATGTACAGTGAGGACTCTGGAAAAGTATGTCAAAGAAGAAGTTTTTATTGTCCTCTAAACATAAAATATGATTTGGGAGGAAATCTCTCTTTGCAGAAATCAGCACTTTTACAGATGGAGTACATCCTTCTTGGGAAGTTTCTTCCACATTTGCAAGCTGATGTTTTTGAAATGTCTGGAGTAGGCCAGTATTTCTGTTGAATAGCACATTTTTGAAGGCCATTATTATGATAAACCATGTTCTTAGCATAATTCAAGTTGGTATATATACTTTGATTTTAAAAATTAAGTTCTTTTCAAACAGGGAGCTACAAACAGCACTCAAGAAAAAAAAGTACTGTTGAACTTACACATAAATTTTTGCATTTAATATTTTCCAGCAACATGGGTACTTTGTGTCCTCAAGTGTGCCTAGCCAAGTGAGGCCCAAGGAATGCCTGAAGATCATTCCAATTATAAAGCAAAGCTCTATAGAGCAATATATCCCAATTATAAAGATAATATAAATTACCTCAGTGACAGGCCTTTCATGTAGTAAGAAGCCACCCTTATCTTTGCAGCTAATAGACATTGCCTTTAATAAAAGATTCTGGACCCAGCACTCCAGATGTTTCTCTCCAGGGCTGAGCAAAGGAGAAGGGTCACCTCCCTGCACCTGCTGGTGATGCTCTGGCTGATGCAGCCCTGGGTGCTGTTGCTGGTTTGTGTTCAGCTTGTTTTGTACACCCAAACTACCTACATAACAAGGTAAGGTACTCCTTGCCTTGTTATGTAGGTAGTTGAGTCTGTAAATTCTGTGTGAGATGGGGCTTTGCTGTTCTCTTTTTGTCTCAGTAAAGCAAAGCAGTCATTCCACACCAGATATCACCAGTGGAGAATATTCTCTGCAGAGGAGTGCACTTCATCACCACTGGCTTTAAGGTCTCAAAGTTCAAGCATTTGTGTGTGACTTTATCAGGCTGTGGTCCTTTATATTTTGGGGAGAATTAGGCAGTTCTAGGACATGGCTCAGCTGATCTCATCAGTACTAGGCCAGTGGATCACACATGAGAAATGCCTCCTTGTTTTGCTGGTTATAAAGGAGGTCCAGGGTGGTGACTACTTCAGATCTTCACAGCAGTATTACTGGAAAATTTGTACCAAAAACATATTACCATGTTAGATGCCAAATGTGAAAAATTTATGTGTACAGCACTCCAGTCACCTCAAGGTTTTTCACCAAAGAATAAAAAAATAACATGAAAGTAGTTTTCTCCATCCTTCTCCAGTTAACAACCTCTGTTGGCTAAAGCAAAGTGAGAAAAGTGTGTTCTGAAATAAACCATTTCTGCATCCCTGAATAACCTATTTTTAAATTGTACATAGCTAATTGTATTGACTCTGGGGAAGGCATCTCACCATGAGCAGGCAAAACTCTGTAACTTCCATCACTCCTGCAGAAAAGCCTATCTTGAGATCTGCAAACCAGCAGGTTAAAAATCACTTTCAGAATGGAGTTCTGGCTTCTGTCACAGGAGCAGGCTGTTGTTCTGTGGTTATTTGTAGAGAGGCAGAGGTTGTAGTTCTACACTGGTGCTATTTTTTGAAGGGACAAATCTAGAGACAAAACTTCTTGTATTGGGTCATTTGAAAATTAATTTCCAGTCTTCAAGGTGAACAGTTGTTATCTATTAATAGCTATTTTTTACCCACAAAAGATTCTAGCAGTTAAAAGCCAACTCCTTCAATCTCTGCTTTTTCATATTCAGTAAATACAGGGATTTTGATAACTCCAGACGAAGTTATCATGGGGAGGAGTTTAATATTCTACAGATCATAGCACAAATCTTTCTTCCTTCTGCTTGAATGTCAAGCATGAAAAAGGAAAATATACATTTACAAAGTTGACTTTAGAAGGGCCTTTAAAATATATTTTCTTATGGCAGAGCAGCCTCAGATAATCCATTATTTTACTTGTAGACCCTCTTTAGGGAGGGCAGAAGACAAAAGGCACTCACAGATTTGTAAGTGTATCAAGTTAGTACACTGAGATCAAAGGCTATCTCTGCCTGAGGGACTCTGCACATTCTCTTCCAGATCAGCTGCAACATCAGGGACAGAAAAATCTACAAAGCATTTTGTTTGCTGTGTGTTCAGTCTCCTGTCATCTGCTAATGCAGTCTTTGTCAGAAAGTACTTAATGTTGTGGTACCCAAGTAACCTGCTTCCTTGTTTCACGTCCATTGTTCTGCTGAATGCATATCTCCTGTGTTCCCTGTTCAGCATCGCTGACTTCACAAAAAGGAGATGATCAGCAGACATGCTTCCCTAGGTGGGGGGAATTGGGGGTTGGAAGAAAGCAAATGTATTGGCATCCTGGCAGTGGAGCTGGTTGCATCAGTGGGACAGAGGATATTGTTGTGCCCTTGCAGCTGAGCCTGTGATCTCACTGTTTCAGAATGGCTCGTCTCATGTGCTCCTGAAGGGCAGGACAGAGGATATAGACTCTAGTGGATGGTGGGGGTGGGGGTCTTTGAAAAGAAAGAATTTTGAGCACTGTGTCAGAATAGCTGCAGGTATGTATTTTATCCACTTTAGTGTCTTGTGAGGAATTGGGAGGTTTGGGATGAGGGCACAGGGAGAAACAGGAAAATTTGTTTCAAAAAATTGAAATGTTCGATGTTCATTTTCTTTTTACATTGGCCAGGGTGTTAAAACAGAGTAATGCATTTCTTGAAGTTACTGTACACTAGGTTAGAACAGGGGTGATGTTCCCAAGTGCTAAACCATGGTGATTCTTCATTTTCTCCACTGCTTTTTCCCCAGCACTGCAAGGTAAAGGTGACAGGGAGTAGTTTGTCTCCTTTACTTTGTGAAAAGATTGCTTTTCAGGAGTTGGTCCAAGTTGCTTTCCTGAAGAGGGTATAAGCTTCACCAGCAGTGGAACATGAGTTATTTAGTGCCTTTCCCATGTGAATGACTATTTCTTGGATTCCTTCATCATTGATAAAGTCTAATTAAATTTGGTACCAGTAACTTTGCCAGAAATGGTTTAATTTTCCCTGGTTTATCTCATACCTGTTTACATGACCATAGCTGGAAGTGTTCCCCTGCACGTGGTGTGCAGCACCATGACAAGAGACAGTATTTCAGCTCTGATCACTCTCTGTTGGGTGACAGAGGAAAGATGTTCCTCATTCAGCATGTGCTGGGATGGTTCTTGCCCATCCCTTGTGCTGGTAGCTTACAGAGTTTGTAAAGCAGCATTTGTAACCATCAGGGGGTTGGATGTTCCTGGTCCTAGAATGTAGTGCTGCTGGACATCAGGTGACCTTAGCACCAGTGACTCACAAAGGGAGCTGTTTTCTGAGGAAGTTTGACTCTATGATGCTCAGCAGGACTAATCTGACAGGGAAAAAAAAAAAAAAAAAAAAAAAAAATTAAAGTTTAGTAAGGAAGGGAAATTTTTCTTAATTTCTGTAAAGCACATGGGTGTATTCAGGAGGAACAGTATGTTGGTAGTTTCTTCCATTTTAGTACACAGAGAGATGCTGTTTACCTCTAGATGTATCTATAGATATGGATCCCCTGCAAGCAGCTACTGCATAATTTGATTATGTTCTTCTAGAGGATGATGAAAGATTCCCCTGCATACAGTTAGAAAAAATTCTGTATTGGACACCCATCACAGAAATGTATCCAAGCAGCTGTGATCTGTGGGATTTTTTTCTGGAATTGTGTATATCACTAAGAATTATACATTTGTTTGCTTCTCAGAGTCTGATGAGCATTTACTTAAGGGTGAGCAGCATTTCATTAAATGGGGGTTGTTTCAGTGTAACAGGTTCCCTTTCAGAAGGAAAGGACATACACTTTTGTCTGCATCTTTTTTCCTAGTGTTAGGGGATCTGCTTTGCCTCCTAATCTGCAAAATATTTTGTGGAAGGTAGATGAAGGTGAGAAATGATGGTGAGTTATATCTCATACCTTTGAGAATGTAACAAAAGCTCATGATCAAAAAAACGTGCTGTTATGAAGCTATGAAGCTGATATGTAGCTAACAGTCTACAGCTTAAATTGGGAAAAAGATAGCTGTTATCAAATACTTGAACCAAAAGTCATTAATAAATTGGGCAAGTGTTTATTAAATATGTATTTTTCTGTTGATATTTCAAGCTTTTTTGGATTAAATGTCTCATGTGGGATTCTTCTTTTACCAAGGTTGTGGGATTTTCTCATAAGCGAAATAAAGCAGCAGTGTTTAATTTTGGTCACGTGCTTCATCCAAAACTAGATCACAAATGGCGTTTTTCTTTTGTTTATAGCTGATCTTCTGTGCCAGCAGCAGATGCTTTAGTCTGTTGTCATCTCTGCTGTTTCAGTGACTGTTTTTGACAGAGCAATTTCCTTTCAGGTGTCTTGTTTTACTTTTGTGTATGTTGTCCTTATGCCTGATGTTATAGGAAAGTCATTTCCTCAAATCGGTGATGGTAACGATTTGAGTAAGTAAATGGCAATTGAATTCCAAGTCTTCCAACAGCACTGATGTGCTGATACACAAGATCATCATTCTCCAGAAAAGGCTTGTCTACCAGTCATCTCCTGTTACAATCCAAGCTGTGCTTTGGATCATTCTGCTGGATTTGAAATACTTTCAAAAATTTTCTCTCATGCAGATGCTAATAAATGACTGAATGGATGCTTTGTGGTATGATACTGTTCCATTTGTAAGTTAGTTTCAGTCTCATTAATCAGAACTGGTTTCAGTAACTTCCAGAAAAATTTTGTCAGCCAGAGAGATCTGTGGGGCCTCCAGGATCAAGATTCACAAAGTTAGAGCATGGCAAGCATGACAGATGTGATAGATAAGGCAACATTGTTCTCAGTATTTTTTGAGTGGGAAGTAATGAATCTTTGTATTTCTAATTACATGGGAGCTTCTTCTGCTTTTGAAAGTGTGTATTCTTTGTGTATGACAGGATTTATACAAAGTTTAGTATTCTGTGTACTTATTCTATTGCAGCCAAATACGCATATTTAATATTAGCTAGAACTCATAAAACCTAATTAAGTATGAAATGCAGTTGATAAACATCATAAAGAGTAGTCATACCTTTGAAGTGGAGTTACAGTGGGTTATTGCTGTTAGTGGACCACCTGTCTGCACCTTCTTGTTAGAGATTTGGCTTTTCTATTTGAATATTCTGGCTTTTGTGGGCTTAAGCAATAACTTGGTGTGTAAGATGCTCTTACTAGGAGAATTCCTTTCCACTCTCCTAACAGTATGTGGCTTTAACTGATTTTGAATATTTTAAGAGTTTCTGGTTCTGTTAAAACTGATTAATTACTTTTGAAAACAGGCCATGTTACCAGCTGTTGATAGATGTGCTTACATCTCTTTTCAGTGTTTTTCATGAACAGCTGATCAAATTAGATTCGTCACTCTTGGCTTGGGGTGATTTTAAATTGAAATGGAATGTATTAAAGCAGCCAACCACGCTGATTGTATTGCAAGCCTCATTTAATTTTGTACATTCGCCCATTATTGTGAAAAGCAGGGTTTTTTTAAAATGCATGATTGTGACTGTACCTTTAGCATCTCCAAAGGTCATCTGTGCATAATTTGTTAGTGTTAGATACCTGATTTCTGAGAGCAAGTTCCACAATGTTGTATATGAATTAAAGGTGGAGAGCAAAAAAAAAATTTTTTTTTAAATTTTTCATACTGTCCAAGTCCTTACTGGTCAGTTTAGGCCCCTGCATTGAAACTTTTGTGTGCAATTGGTCAGTCAGTTGGTGTCTGTAGATCACAGAACTGCCCATTCTGAAATGCTGAGGCACTGGAGCGTGCATTAGACATTATCACAGAATCACAGGACAGCTTGGGTTGGAAGGGACCCTAAAGATCCCCTCTTTTCAAGCCCCCAGCATGGGCAGGGATGCCACCCACTCGATCAGACCTGAGACTGCTCAGGTCCCCATCCAGCCTGGCCTTGGACGCTGCCAGGGATGGGACACGTAGATTATGGCAGTGCATTGTTATGAAGTTGCTCCTGCCAGGTTATCAGATTAGAGTGTTCTCCTGCAGTGTTCACAATAATAAAATATGCTTCTTAAAGCTTTTTCTTCTGTTTTATTAACTGGCACCTTCTTATAATGTATGAGAAGCTGCATAGAATCTTCTAGTTGAAAGTCAATAGAAATACTGACAGAATAAATTTTTACACAAACTCCCTCCATCTCTCTCTGTACCATTATCTTTGAAAATAAATCTATGATTTCCCTGTACTTGCTAAGATGTAAGTGTCCTGGAAGTTAGCATTGTGAATATTTGGTGTTGGCAAAGTGGTTAAATTCACATTTCATAATAAATTTTTCTGGTTTGTGCATAGCTTAATGCAAAAGAATAGTATTTACATAGTAGCTTTCAACAGGGATTCTTGTGTTATTTTTGAAAAACGTTGCATAGGCTTTTAATGTAATCTGTGCACAGAAAGAATTATTACTTATTCCTTCATTTTGAAAATATTTTACAGTGCTGTGTCATTCTGTGTATGACTATTTCCCTTTCTAGAAATCCTTTGGGAAAGCAGTAGGTACACCTCAATATCCAGATAGCAGCTGCTAATCTGGGGAAAAGTGAAAGCGTCAGTCCCTGGGTCTGGATGTGGATGGCTGGAGTTCCACCCCGTTAGCTTCCCCTCTGATTTACCAGTAGCCACTTGGATCTGAAGGGAACATTTCCTGTGATAACCTGGTCAGAATCAGCTTCATGCCAACTCTCAACAGTTTAAAATCAGCTTTAGTTAGCATTTTTGTTTTGATTTGAGTAAGTAAACATTTTTATGCCTTTTGAAGAAAATACACTGCAGTGGCTTCTCTGGCTAAAACATAACAGTTAAACTCTCAAAAATGTTTAGTTTTGTTCCTCCAGGAGACCCATGACCAAGAAATAAAAGTAAAGAGAGCTTATCATAGAACACTGGTTTGCAAAGACGGTTCACCTTATATATGTTTTTACATCTGTGTACAAAGCAGCTGTAGCCTTTTTGTGGTCCCTGCAGCAGCATTTGCAAGATGTTTCCAGGTCTCCTGAATCACTTCAGTGTCTGCAGTGGGCTTTGGTGGTTATCTATCAGTTGTCTCCATAGATTTTACAGCTTAGACTTTGTCATCAGGCTTCAAGTCTAGTTGCACTCTAAATCTTTACTTAGCTATTTCATATAGATTTGTTCTCAGAATACATTGTATCAGTGACATATCTGGATGTTGTTTACTGGCTTCATTGCAATCTTGTTTTGGGCTTTCCTCATTTTAAAGTGTGATTGATGAAGAAGAAGAAGATGAGCTGGATGAACTTACAATCCTTTGCAGAAACTGAATTAATACTGCAAATGGCACTAGTACAGTAGTGTAAGCTGTTTCTTGACATAAAAAAGGACTTCCTTATCCAGCTCAGTGTCAGTAAGGTGTTCTCAGGACAAGGGAATGATGTCAATTTTAAATGTGTATATTAAATGCCTTCAGCAAAATTTTCATCAGTGTCCCTCACACTACTGACTATCTTTGTGGAATGCACCTCTCTGTCTGTGTCTTTTCTGACCAGCTTAGGTTCACATATGTGGTTCAGGTGTCTGAATGATCATTTTGGATATAGCACTTTCACTAACATAGTGTAAGCACAGTACCTTAGAATCCTTATGTAGAATACTCAGAATCTCAGAATTTCTAGAAGCTTAATGTGGATTTTGGGAAGCAGTTTCCAGTATCAAAATGATGCCATAATATTTACTAAAATCTAAATAACAATATTAGCCAGTTCTCAGCACTGGTTCTGAGGCTTTTTCATTGGCTTAGAGTGTTCATGTTTGTTTCTAAATTCAATGGTTCTATATATTTTATATATAGAATAAATATATTAAATATATGTATTTATTTGTATATTTTAAAATAATTTCCATGTTTCTTCTGTTTAGACAAATTTCATTTCAGCAATACTAGTTTTCTGTGAGGATGAAGTTCTAATTGGTATCTTCACATAAAGTTTGCAATTAAACACAGAAATATTATTTTCCTCAGTGTCACAAATCCAAAGCATTGCTAAGAAGACATTGGCATCTGTCATCTGCACAGCAATAGATTTGTCTGAGTGTGCTCCAAAGTTCATTTTCCTGCTCAGTTCCTACCATTTAAATTGTGGAGTGTTTAGTCACCTGAACCTGTGATTGTGTAGTGAATTACGTGTTCTAAAAACCATTATAGCTGTGAATAGTACCTGGTATTGTCAAAAGACCTTCACAGTTTAGTCTCATGAAAAAAGCTGTATTTGTATTAGTGGAGACAATTTCACTAGGCACAGCATGTTTACATCTTCCAAGCCTCAGAGCAAAACTGAGTTAGAAGGGTGATCTCCTAGCAAATTATTTGTTCACACAACCTTTACATTCATCTTAACCCTTAGGTTCTTTCTTCCCATATAGTCAGTGATGACATTAATGGTGTGTGCCCTTCTACATCCTGCCCCTTTCATTGTCTATGAATCAGTGTCTAACTGAAGGTGTCATTGCAGCAAAAGGTGGGAAACGTCCAGCATTAACATCTCCATTTCCCTCAGACTGAGTTTTCCTGCCATGCTTTTTGAGTGTGCAAGCTGGGCCTTATCCAGTGTGGCTGTAGCCTGTTGAAGGCTGGGATTACTGCCTGGTGGAGAGGGCTGTGCCACAGGGAGGGGTGGGCTTGTTCAGGAGCTGAGTGCCCCATTGGTGTGTGGCTGATGGAGTTCAGTGCAGGGGGGGAGTGCCAAGACTGCCCGTGGTCAGAAACCACGTGTAGCTCACTAAATGAGGTAGTGCTAAATGCTTAGAGGTCTTTTTAGGTTTTTGCAGTAATTCTTCACTGTTCTAGATGTTTGTCTTTTTCTTTATAGTCACAGCAACACCTAGGCATTCAGTATGTTGTTGGTGTCAATTCTGTGTCAAGTGAAAGCAACATAGAGCAGCAGATTCTTCATTAAATTTCATTTTAAGCTTTCTAATCAACTTCTAAGAAATTTAGCAGTTTTTAAATCTTGGTTTTCGTTTTGTCTTTGTTTTGCACATCTCATTTGTGCAGTTGACTTCTACCATATGCTAGATACCTGGTTGCATTATTGCTATCAAAATTGAATTTACCAGTTTCAGCAAAAATAAGATGAATACCTATTCTAATTGCAGATGTAAGTTCTTAGTTTCCAGATCCAGGTCTTCCATTATAATCTTTCCTCCATCTCTGAGAGACAAGAGTAGAGCCTTCACCCTTGAAGACTTGTGAGCTTTTGATGAGAATGAACATTGCCCAAATTTAAATAGTATTCAAACTGCTGTTGAAGTGCCTCACATGATTCATAGCAACTCTGACTTGAGCATCTTCAGCAGCTGAAGAGGAATATTTTATGCCATCAAAAATACAGACGCCAGCAGAGACACCTCTGAAACAAAAATTGGAAATGTGGTATATGGTTTGCCTCTTCTGTCAGGAGACTGATTTCACATCACTATTATTTGTATTCTGCTGCTATCTAGAGGTCTGGTGCACCACGAATAGGCAATCTTTAAGACCTTTTCTGCCTATCTAATTTGTAGTGCAAGAGAAGCAGTAGCTCTGATGAGGAGGTGCCATCCAACCTGTTCTGCAGAATTCACCAACTGGTCTGGTATGATGCTGCAATGTGGTGGTAAAGCTGTGTAGCACCTTGATCTTCTGAATGAAGATTCAGTGCTCAGCAGCTGTAAAAGCAGCATGAATAGTCTTTCATTTTTATGTTTCCCTTATGATTCAGATAAAGCAAGAAACTGATGGTGTCTTCCAGATAAGCATATATATCAGTTTCATGAGCATTTGCAGAAGAGAAATTTATATTAAGCTTTAATAAGAGTCAAAAGCTCTGAAAAGCTGAGTCTCATTTTGAACAGGCTTGCATTCATTACCCAATGCATTTTAGTTCTGTTACTCTACAAAGAACTGTTTTATCTGGGTTTACAACTGCTTAATGTAAGGAAAATCAGTTTCTGGGTACTGGATCATTCATCTCTTACTGCCATCTCAATTTTGCAAGATGATTAGCTATTTTCCTAAAGGAAAAACAGACTGATGACTGTAAAACAGACACTGAGAAATCCAATAAGTATATTTTTCTGTTATAAAATAATTCACTGGAAAACAGGAAAAAGAGGATGCAGGGCCAGTTACACATCTTGGGGAAATAAATGTCTTCTGATTCTGCCATAATATTTCCTCCTTCCCCATTTCTTCTAAGCAAATATACTTGGGGTCCTCTTCAGTGGTAGTATATATAAAGGATATCCTCCAAAAAGAGATTGGCAGGTTTAATTTGTTTGATGTGTGCAATCACAGTCCATGTTAAATTTGAAATGCTTGTCCAATCAAGGGTTCAATATAGAAAAGAGGCAGTAACAAGCATGCAGTACACTGTAATAAAGAAATCTGTTGATTGAAAAGAGTTTGTATATTTTGGAAATGATAGGGAATGTAATTGGTAAGAAAGAAAAGAACAGGGCTTGATAAATAATAGGAAATAGAGCATATTTTTTCCACTGATAATGCTAACTCAATTTAACAATATTCTGGTACTGAATTTTCCTGTTCAGTAAAATAGGTCTGGTAGATCTTCCAGTACTCTAAATTTCATGATTAATGGGAGGAGCTCTTTATTTTGATGATGCCAACTTCAGTGTGTTGGATTTCAGCTATAATGACCCTCTCTTTTTCTCTTATCCTTTTTTTCCTCTGTCTCTTAACCCTTACAAGTGTATATGAAGAAGGAGAGGATTTGGAAGATGAGCTTTTCAGTCAGACTTGGCTTTTTTAAAATACAGCTCTCAGAGTCCTTTTTTTGAACTTCCAAATGACATTTGGTAGACTGGATAAGATGAAAAGACCTTGATGAGTCAGGCTAACTTTATTATTTCTTACAAACTTTAATAATCCCAAATCTAATCGTAGTGGAAGCCCAGTACTCATTCAAGAATTCACCCTTGCTCTGCACCAAACCTTCCATATAGTCTCTCTTTTTTTGCTGCAGTTCACTGACAAAACTGTTTCTATTTATGGAGCAGTAAGTACTTGAATAGACTTGTAGCATATGGATCATATCTATGCAGTGTTACAATTCTGCCAGTCTTGAAAATAGCTTTATTTCATGTCATTAAATTTCTGAGGATCAGAGCACTGTTTTGTTTCTTATGTTTTGTGTGAGCATGTGTGCAAGCTTATATTAGAGTATTAATGTATCTTTTTCAAAAGACTGTGATAAATGGACATATAGCTGCAGCTGTTTATGCAGTAATTGTTATGGTACTTTAAAACTCTTATAAGCCAGGAGGAGGAAGTACTTGAGAGTCAAAGCTAGGAAATAATGCAGCTAACAATGCAGTGTTTTGTGGGAAAGATTCATTATGTTTAAGTTTCTCAACAATTTTATTTTTTATTTTATGTTTTACGTCGAGATAATGTGTTAGTCATAGTGTTATATAGGTTAACCAATATTTGGAGATAAAATTATACCTAAGTGGTCATGGTGGTTGTGGGGAGTGTAATGTGTCAAGCTGAATTTTTGTTCAAGTATTCTCATGCAATGATCATAAATATTATGACATTTTGAAGAAGTGCTCTTAAGACTTCAAAAAAAAAAAAAAAAATCTAGATATGCAAAAATGGGAAGGTGTCCCTGTGAGTGTGAGCATTTGGGCTGTGTCAGAGTCTGTGCTCAGGGATGAGGAACAGCGATTCCCAGGTGGTGTTTGTTGTCTGCTGAGTGGTGGCCACTGTGGGTAACTCCAACAGGAGCTGGTGCTTGGTCCTAGAAAGTCAGCTCACATGAAGATCTACAGAGCTGGTGTGATATGCCTAACAAATTCAGAATGAAATAACATCAGCTTTGAGGCATTTAAAATTACTGTATTCTCCGTGGGCTTATTGACTTCACAGGGGCAACAGATCATTTGCTCTTGTGCTCAAATAATATTTGAGTCTTCCCTAACTGAGATTTTGGGTTCAACATTTCACTCCCCAGAACCGATGCAGTCATAAAATCATGCATTGTCAAACCATTCAAGGCTTCATTGTTTCTCAAGAACTTCAGGCTAAGTCTTGGGATCTCATCAGATATTTGTTCTGTAAAACTGGTGATTCAGAATAAAGATGATTTTTACATAAACCTAAAGTGTAGAAATTATAATAAATGTGATTTCACAGTGAGTAATAAGCAATCTGTTTTCTGGTCACAAGTTTTTCACCAGGTACCAGGAACATTCCAGCATGGTTGGAATGTTGCTACTGGTTGAGAAACAATCATAGAAGGCTGTCACTCAAAACAGTACTTTGAAGGGTCTATTGAAACCCTGTAGATAGTGGGGATTTCTCTCTGAGGGGTAGTTGTTTTCTTATAATCAGAAAGTGCAATTTAAAATCTGCATTAATACATTCAGACTAAACCTTTGAATATTACTGTAGCCTGCTGCCAGTTAACTGACTCATTTCTAGTCACTATGTTAAAATACATGAAAAAGAATTGTTAGTATGTCTGGTAAAATAGCTGTTTCCATTATCTTTGCTCTTTCTATGTATGTGTTTTAAGAGAGAAATCCTTAGTCTGTGTATTTTGGTGTCAACAGTTCCACTCTTAAATGATGGACAACAAGTTAACAACATAAAATGGGTGTTGACAGTTCTTGAAAATGAAATAATGTTTTATATAACCTCAAGTTTCTCTCTGAACTTTGACCAAACAATAAAAACCTGAAAAAGGAGGGGCCCTATGCTGTCAAGCACAGAATTGCACAGGAAAAAAAAAATTAATCTGAACGTTGAGGGAGAAGTCTGGGTTCTCTTGCATGATATTTAGCAGCAATGGTAAGAAGAGGGATGTTTCTTTCTTTGTGTAATGTGCAGTAGTTACAATAAACACAAGATTTCCAAATCTCAGAGGACTCTCTTGACAGTTGCTTGATAACAGCTTTTTTCACTCCATAGTTTTGACAGTTTGTATGTGTTGCCATATCTAGTGTAAACTAAAACATCACTGTCATTCTGTTTTTCTTTCTTATGTGGCTTCCTTTTCTTTATTTTTATTCTGTCTTCAGCATAATGAAAAACACGGGCTTTTAATTTGTCGACTTCAGTAAGACAAGTTGTGTGTGGAGAGTGGCATGTGTTTAAGTTTTGAAATCTTCAGATTGAAAAGCTTTTTTTTTTTTTGCTTTTTTTTTACCTTCTTCTTGCAAAGTGTATGTGTTTGTGTCCTAATTTTCACCTGGCCTGTCAGCATACACCAGTCAGGATGTGTACATGTGTGGGAGATTATGAAGACACAGGACACAGGATACTTCCATGTTCACAGTGGCATTGCACGTTCTTGTTGTAGGCTTCCTTTTTTATTCCCACAGAAGTCCACAGAACTGTGGCACTTGTGTTAGCATCTCTTCCCAGTCTGGTGTCCTTTGCTTCCTGCCTCTTCCGTGTTTCTGAAATACATCAGGGCTGATTTTGGAGTAATGCACCATTTTGGAAGAGCTGCTGGGAGGGGAATATTGCAGGGAGGGACTTGAGCGCTGCCTGTTCAGGAGAGGCCAGCCAGCTCCCGGGGTGCCCTGGTGTCTGCAGCTGTGCTCAGCTGGTTTGGTTTACGATGGATAGATTTTGTCCCTGGGTAAAGGGATGGCTTTATTTAACCTTTTGGATGGTGGAGGGTGCTGTCCAATCTTTCTGAGGTTATTTTGTCATCAAACCAAATTTGCTTTAGCACAGCAAAGTGCCCAGTGTCGTCATCTGGCATGTTACAGACAAATTCCAATTACTTTCCTGCTTCAAGCTATTGTTAAACACTGCGAGCTAGCTGACAGTAAAATTATAAATACAGGTGTTGTCACACTACACTATAATCAGAACTTTAATTTGAATTTTCATTTGTAAAGCCCTTTTTTAACATGAAAATGGGAATAGAATTAGTTTTATTGACAGTAAAAAGACATTTTGAAAGCTTCCTAAATCATTACCTGTATTTAGTTGTGGGAAAAAATTGTATATGTCCGTATAAAAAGAAGAGTTTTATTATCACATATTTACTCATTATATTTAGTGGTAAATAAAACGAGGAAGATGTGTTTGACAAATGATTGACGTAACTCAGTACATTTTCACTTCATCAGAACAATAGACAGACATAAATATATATTTGCTTTTGTTTTGCTCTGATATTACTAATGCAAGCCTGCGATAAAATCTTCAAGCAAATTAAGTAGTGCCTGTTGAGTCTGCATGCAGTGCTAAACTTTTTATTTTTGCAATTTTCTCTTCTTACATGGATTCATCATTCTTTGCTTTCTTTCTTCCCTTCTTTTTTTTCAGTCTCCTTCTTTTTCTTTGCTTGGTGGTTGGAGTGGTTCCCCCTTCTCAAGACCCTTTTTTTTTTTTTTCTCAAGGCATTTAGTGTCGTGTCTGCCAGATTTCAGTGATGAGCAGCGAATTGCTTTTAAAGTGGGCATTATGCCAGTTCAGCAGCACAATGGAAAACCAATCTTCCACCATTCTACTTTTGATGCTGTTATTGTAGCATTTTAGATAACTGCTGCCACAAAAAAAGATGTGCTCAATTGCTACCAGTTAGTCAAGTTAAATCCAGAGTAGCATTAAAATTACTCTGAAAACTGTTTGTCAGAGGTCATGTGTTGTCTGTGGCTACAGCGCATAGGATAGATGTTCTGTGCTGTGTGGGGTTTTTTCTTTTTGCGTTGTTATTATTACTGTGACTGACCAGCTCTCTAAATAGCCCTTCACTACCTGTTTACTTATTGTCTTCACCTCACTGCTGAAAATATGTGTCGAACAGAAATGTTGAAAAGTTTCTCTAAAGTGCTGGAAATAGCAGGGGAGCGAGTTGTTCAGGGTGCTACAGTTTGTACGGTGTGAAAGAAAAAAAAAAGAAAAAAGAGGGGTAGAGCAAGAACATAATTCTCTGGTTTCTGTAGCAAGATTACTGTTTTCATCTTTTTATCTTCACTTTTCAACCACTGAGTTCACTTTTCTATTTTTTTTTAATAGCACAAACGGAATTTATCCGCTGTCTCACTCTCTTCCCCTTCAACTCCTCCTCTTCCTCTTTATTCCGCTGGCTCTGCTCGTGAATGAAAGGGTCCGTTACTCCCGCTGCAGGACAGATGGCAGTTGTGAAGCAGGGATTATAGCACTAGGTGACTTTTAAATCAGTTGTTTTCCAATAAAACACAAACAGGAAGATTATTTATGGGTGGTGGGAATTAAAAGAGCAAGGATATCCTACTCGCCTCTGGCTGAGTCTTTTTTTTATGAATAATATAATACCCACGCAGCCTGAATGCTTGTTTCACTTGCTTGCATCCCTGAAAAATGTATGTTATGTTGTATTGTGTTCTGGTCGTTTCTAACAGGGCAGCATTCTGCATCTGTCACTGGATAGCACCAGTGTGGGGTGTAGGACTGCAGATTACAGCCCCTGGCAACTCTTGTGGGACAGTGAAAGAGCTGATTCAGCTGTGAATTTCAGCCTTGCACTTAGGCATCTAAATAACATACCCAGCTTTCAAAGGACTTAGTATTTGTAACCTGGTAAGTGTGGTAGCACTGCAGTGGTCCGTGGTGAAGGTGAGGAAATACATTTAGGCATTCGGTAGGCAGCACTGGTGGAACACCTTTGAAATTCTTCCCCTTGATCCACAAGTTGTTCTTTTTCTATGGGACAGGAGTGGTGCCTGTCTCATAGGAACACCTTCCACTAGAATTTGCTAATATTTATGAAGTTCTTGAAAATCTCCCAATAGGTGGCAGTGTGGAAGTGCACACTTGTCACAATTAGTGTCCCTTCTTAAAGATGGGCTTTTCCCTTCTGGTGGCATTTTAGCCATTGAGGGTTTGCTGCTTTAACAGTAGAAATGTTGTAAGCTCCTAGATTTTTCTGTCAAGGGTGTTGCAAATGGGTTACTTACAGTTGTTACTCCTGAGACTTATACCTGTGAGTCAGGGGAACTGTTCTCTCCAGTTTTTTTATCAGAGCTGTGTCCATGCTGGGTAAATACCTTGTGAAAGAGAATACCTTTGAATGATTGTTACAGAAACTGAATGACTGCAAAAGTGAAGAAGGGTGCTTGTCCCTGGAGTTCAGGGGGAAAAAAAAGCAGGACCATCTCCCTCAGGGATGTAAAACTATGTCCACCAGGCACCATGATTGAAAAGTTGAAGTGCAAAGCACATAAGTGATACAGACACACACACACCGTTTATTAAGTAGGTATCCTTAATAATAGTGATTTAAAAAGCAAGGCGAGCACTAGATGAGTTCTCAAGATAAAAATGGAATGTAACTCCATGAGAAACACTTAATACTTAAGGTAGTTATAATTATATCTAAATTTAAAAGATCCCCTTTTTTCCTTTTGGTTTTGTTTTTATCGTTCTTTTTTAAAGTAGAATTTCAGTTTTGCAGGCGTAATGGTGCAAGTTTGCTTGTTTTTTGATTGCACATCAACAGACCTGTCTACAAGGCAACTTGCAGAATTTGCTACATGCATTTGCATAGACTATATGTAAATGATTTATCAGAAAGACCTGTAGAAAGTGTGTCCCCTGAAGTCAAGTCTTACATGTAGCTAATGCAGAAAACCATTTAGATGAATTCAGAACAGAAGGAAATAGAAACCTCTGGAATTTGGTCACAATGTATTTCTGCATTTAATATTTTTGAAGATGGGAGAAAAAACTTGAATCCTTTGGGGTGTTTTTTGTAGCTATTTATGCACGTGGCACAAAGTTGTTCTCTTTTCTTGGTCTGTGTTTTGGAGATACAACTTCGAAAATTGTCACATGCACTTGGTTAAATGCTGTGGAACTCCTCACTAAAGAGCCACCTACAGGAAACAATACAGGAAGTATACTCAGTGCAGCAATTTCAGAGCTGGTATCTTTGGCAGCCAAAGAAGACAAAGGGAACTGACTTTTGAATGGGAAAAAAAAAACACCCTTATTTTTACAGATCTCAACCTTATTATTCAGTTTTCCAGAAAATATTTAACGTGAGGCAAGCTTTTGAGGAAGAAAATGTAAAAGTAAGGATTGAGATGTCTACAAAGTGCTTAAAAAGTATTAAAGCAAAATGGCATCGTAGGCTGTGAAATCAGCTATTTGGCTTTTTAGAAAGGAAAATTAATTGGGGTGACTATTAGGGCTCCTAGAGGAGTAAACACTAAGTTGAACTGAACGCAGTTTAAATAAGGACTAGTTAAGCTGGAGCTTGACCCTCATCCACTTCTTTTCTTTTCAGTTTGAGTGGTACACCAATGAATAGCTTATAACAAGATACTGGCTTTATATTGAAGGCACCTATTTTTAAGTACATAGTAATGTTGTCACCTTTGAATTTTCAGCCTTAAGTATACGTACTCTTAGTAATATTAATGGAGTAATTTGAAATTTTGAAAGCACTTGCTTTTCAGTATAAGTGATTCATATGAATTGGTTTGCAAGAAGTTCCAGATTACAATTCTCTGGCAAATTGCTTCTCTGCTCACTCGTTTTTGTCTTAGTGCCCAAGATCAAACCCTTCAGAGCAGGCAACAAAACATACAGAATGGTTTTCAGAGCCTCTCTAAAAACTCCTTTTCTGTGAAGAAGCCTACATATTATTCTGAAAGTATTGCAAGCATTTCAGCTCTTGCCCATTTCACTTTCTTGTTTTTTTCATTTAAGTTCTTCAATTTCAGAGTTGAAAAGCTCTATTAAAACTAAGTTAAACTGTAAATCTGAGAGTTAGGCAACTTAAAAATGAGGAAAGCTAAGACTGAATTTACATTTATATTCTATGCTATGCCTGCTTTATAGTCATACATAGCAGTTTCTCAAGTGTAAGTT
>NW_024524266.1:12729061-12745621 GCF_017590135.1 Pyrgilauda ruficollis
CTGAATTTTACTTGCATACAGTCAGAAGCACTTTTTTTTAAATTTATTTCTATTAAAATAATTGCATTTCTAATTTTATATTTGTTTTGATAGTGTCTTTTGTACGCTCTGCATGTACAGAAATACATCTCATTATGTATAGCCATGTATACATTCTGCAGCAGTGGTCATCTTAAAAGATTGCTCATTGCCACTAACTTGGATGTTACTAAAACAATGATGGGGTGATAATGGGTACAGAACTATTTCAGAATGTGAGCACTAAAAGGCAATTTCAGTCAGTTTGTATAGCTTAGTTTTCAGAAGGCCTTGGGCATGTTATTGATTAAATTCTCATTTAGGAAGAAAGTAGGAGCTTTTATATGCATCTCTAAGTTGGATGGTGTGGTAACTCAAAGGTATTGACTGGCTGTGTGATATACAACGGTCACAGTTGTCTTTTACTCAGAGGAGCACAGAGTGATGCCGGTTGTCATTCTTACTCTGCTATGTGGCAGCGTAAATAGTCCCCTTTCTAACCAACCTGGTGGGAAAAGTCAATATCCCATCAGCAAAGGAGGTAAACACATCAGGAGCTGTGTCCTCTCTCATCTTCCCCTGCTCTGTATTACTACAGTTCTTTAAATCTCTTCTCCCCAGTCATCAGATGCACTTGTGTCATTCAAATGCATGGTGCTGCAGACACAGCCCTGCCTGCCTCTCCTCCCGGAGCTCCCAGCTCCCATTCTCTTATAATTGAAACTTAAAATTGGCCTCATTACTTCAACGAGGCCCCTCATATTTCTCCTTTTTTTTATTTTCAATCCACCCTTTCCTGCCTGCCTCTACAAGGGTAATTGCATCTAAGAAATGTTTGAAGCATACTGTCAGAAAGGTTATTGCGTATAATTGGAGTTTAGATTTAATGTTGGGGGGAGCTGGGAGCTCTGTTAGTGGGATGGCTGTAGCCCTGAAGCCTGAATTGGAGCTGTACATGGGTCTGTATTTCTGTTCCCTACTTTCAGCCCTGGTGTATTGTTTGCCTCAATGTTCTAATGATTAATGTGCCTTCCTGCTCTGTTCACATGTGCCAGCTGTTCACATTGATGTATTTTACCTTGGTCCCTCCTGAGCTCCAGGAAGCTTTAAACTATTTTGGCCTAGTTTTGAGGTATTAGGGTGGAATTTTCCACAGTTCCTTGGTATAAAGAGCATGGTTTGGCTAATGTGAGCAGTTGCAAGTCAACCCACTTACTGTATCATTAATCCTGAAAATACATAAACAAGTGAGGGCTCAGTTTGTGGCAAAGTGGGATTGGTGTTTTTATGGATCTGGTTAAGACAATTTTTAAGGTTTGTTTAATTTAGCCCTATATCTAAATACTTTCAGAATCGTTAAATGTGTTTATGCCATAGTGACTTCAGCCTGTTAATGAGCAGATTCACATAATCAAGCTTTTGTTGTATTGGAGTTGTAGTTTAAGGAAAATCCAATTCTGCTAATAGACTTTAAGTCATTACTGTCTGTCTAACAGTAAAAATGTGGTATCTTCAACAAGGCATCTTCCTCTGTTTGCTTACTACCCAGACACAATACATAACTTCTTCACAACAATGCATGAAAGGTGCTTATCTGAGTGCTTTTAATCAATGTGTTCACTTACTCAGACATTGTTAATTTAAATTTTTTATTTAATTTTTAAAGAGTTGATAGCTTCATGCAAAGCAGTTAACTTCAGTGGAACTTTGTGAATAACATGGAAAACCTAAGCAGGTGGCAATTTCTCAGTGAAACATTGCTGTTTGTATTGTATCCAGAGCTAGTCTGCTGAGCTCATACTGCAACACCTGAGGCTCTGCAGAAATATTTGTAAATCCTCAGGGAGGAGAAAGTCACAAACCTCAAAATTGTAGTAGCTTTTTCTGTCACCATGCCTCCCATCCCTGCCATCTCCTCATGTAGCATCCTTGGCTGCTGAGATGAAGCTGTCTGAAAGGACACCTTCATCTCAGTCACATCACAGAGGTGAGGGGGGAGGTGAGTTGTCACAAAAATGAGACATTTCATCCCTTATACATATAGACTCAAAAAAAACCAGTGTTCCTCTCCCCAAAAACCTTTTCTTAAATAAACTCCGCTGTTTTTAGAGACAATTGTTTTTTCATCTTAACTTGTGCTGTAGACTAAAAGCTGTTTGAGAGGGGATGGAGTTTCCTCTGTTACGTATTCGAAGGACCGGGAGGGCTGTGAAGGTGTCAGGGAGAAGTGAGGCAAAGCTAATGAGCAATAGAAGGATGGTGTTGGTTGCTCACAAGACACATGCTTTACCCTGCACCTCAGTGGCTTCAAATCTTGACCTGCAAGTACCTGTGCTGTGCTCTCCTAGTGCTGCTGGACATGGAGTCCTTCCAGTCTAAAAGCAGGGAAGCTGCCTGTTCTGCAGTCTGTGTGCTCTCCAGTGTTCTGAGGTGTAACTGCAGGAACAGGCTTTTGGGTAGGAGCTGCTGTTCTAGAATGTGGAGTTGGTTGAAAGGCAGGAGCAGAACTGTGCCAGATCTGCATCCACTTGGCATTGCTGTATAATAGAGTAGTGGAATATTTTGCTCTTTTAGTCTTTGTTCACAGCTTTTATAAAGGAAAAGCTGGACAATCACCCAAACAAAATCCCTTGGGTGTGTTTTTTTAATGGCAGAAAATTTGAAAAAAAAAAAAAAAACCCTAACAGAAATAGAACAACTTGGTCTTTGCTGCTGAAATATGTACAGACTCATGCACCTGACTTTGCACACACATAAAAGTACAGGTGAGTAAATGCCATGTCCCCCAGCCATCTCCTGTCGGGCATTTGGGAGCCTCTTCATTCATGTATCAGGTGAACCTGACATCTCCTGGTTGAGATAGTGGGCATCTTCTCTCCATTTTAGGGTAAAGTGGCATGGAATTCTCCTTGTTTGTGCTGCTTCCCTTTTCCTTCCAGTGCCTCCGTAGTGCTGAGGATCACAATTCCTATCCTGCACACAAAGTGCATTTGAGAACAGACAAGACTGGTGAATGATAAGTCTGTCCCAGGTTGTGCCAGTATTATCAGCAGGGATGAGGGACATGAATTGTGATCTCCTTCACTTCTGAAGCCACCCTGGGGCAGAATCTCTCCCTACTTCCGACCGCTGGGGACTCTGGATAGCTCTCACTAAATTAAGGCACCTGCCCCTTTTAAATGAGATCCTTTCAGACCCAGCCCAACTATTGCTTACTTTCTCTGCTGTGAATTAGTGAACCCCCATTTCACTCCATCTAGATCACAAAACTGGACTAGGGGTGGCTCTTGTCAGTTTTTCCACGGCTTCTGTGCTGGTCGGGCTGAGGGAGCTTCAGCCTTGGCTCCGTGGCCAGGGTTCCCCATGGTCCCTCACCAGCTCCTGCAGAATGCAGTAGTATGTGGGAGAGCTTGCCACAAATCTGCTCTTGGGTAACTACAACATTCACCTCGTTTTAAAATACCTTGATTCACAGGCTAATGAATGCAAAAATCCTGTCTTTTTGTGGTCATTTAATCCCTCTTTGTGTTTTGGGTTTTTTCTCTTTGTTCTTCTAGAGTATTTGAAGAAGAAGCCACTCAGGAGGGAAGTCTCTGAGGCCTACAAAAGACTGAAGAGCACCGTAGACAAATGCCTGGCCATGAGTGGCTACTCAGAAGTGAACCTTGGCAAACTCTTCAGCGTCAGTATAGGAAGATAGATCTGTGGGAGAGTCCAGTAATGAATGACAGTGATTGATTAAAAATGGAGGGAGGCTAGTCCCTTGTTTATCAGTAATGATCTCTTCAGCAATACTCTATTTCTGTATGTACAAAGATGTTTTAATAATCTTGTCTCTTTGGAGGAGAAAAAATGGGAGATGAAAACAGGATGTATGATTCTCGTGGATATGAAGTATTCAAGGTGTTTTTATCTTCCTTTTTTTTTTCTTTATTGAGAAACCAGGGTTATTAAAATATGGAGTAGTTGATTTTTGCAATATTTTTTGTTGTGTATTTAGACCTATGAGGGAAAAGGGGGTGGGGGAATTGCTGCTTTAATTGGATAATTCCCAGTGAGAGTTGCTGGAATGTAAGTGATCCTAGACTTTGCTCCAGGGTATTTACTAGAGGTGCTCTCAGGAAGAGAGGTTAGTGGAGGTCTCAGTAGGAGCACTAATGTTTTGCCTTTTCACGGTTTATCTTCTTCCTGATCATAAACATACCAATTAAAAACAATACTAAACCTAAATGCATTTAAATGTCCTATTACCTTCTGAACAGAGGTAGGGACGCTTTACTTTGAAATTCATTAAAGAACGACTGAAACCTGGAGGTGCTAAAAATAGGGACCATCTTTTTATTAGGAGCCTTTCCAAGCATCTTTAAGCATAGCATTTTGCCAGGTTGAAAATTTCTGTGTGGATGTAAAGCCATGCACATGAACAAAACCCATTTCACTCATGCAAAGGATATAAATGTGTTTCATTTCAAAGTGTTTGAATGTAAGCAATCGATAGAGAAAAATATTTTTGGGATGGCATTGTAACCAATAACAGGGGAATGGAAAGCAGCAAATTATAGTTACTGTTCTGTAATAATTACTGTGTTGGAGATTTTATAGTTTTTACAAACAAATTGTATTTTTCATTTACTACTAATAAAATGACAAGCAGATATGACAAGAATAAATTTGGGTATATGCTTTTGTACACAAAATATTGTTGTACTCTGTTCACTGTTTAGTTTGCAATGTGATATATTAATGTAAGGTTATAAAAATTGCTTTTAAATCTTTAACAGTGTAAAATGTAAAGTTTTTTTCACACTCGAAGGAAAATAAAGTTTTCTAGTAAAAGAGAGTTTGATTCTATGATCTGATGGTTGAAAATAGTCCATGCTAGGTCCTATTGCTCTGGACTTCTGCTGGTCTTACAGAATTGCTTTTGTGTCTGTTTTTAGGATGAACAGCCATTAACACAGGGAGCTTGAGGAAAAAGTAAGAGGATCAGTATGAACATGTTAGGCACTGTAGGGATTCATGTGTCTGTTTGTGTTCAGAGTATTTTATGACATTCATTTGTCCCCAGAGTGGCATTTGGGAGAAGCTGTGTGTCAGTATGGGTAGTGTCAGTTTGAATATGCCTAAATACACAGTCATCTTCCTAGCAACTTTTGGAACTAAACCCTTTCATTTCTGCTCACATGGAATCACTACAGTGAGAAATGGAATCTATGCATCTCTGGTGTTGTGCAGGTGTTGTCCCACCCTGGTGAGCTGTCGATCCTTCCCAATATGTTTAGTTGGGTTAATCTTGTAAAACAGACTTTATTTGGAGTCTTGTCTTGGAAAGAAGGTGTTGTTGCCAAGATGCTGTACTGAAGTTGCAGAACTTCAAAAGATCCTGGTTTCTTGTAATTCCATGCAGGGATTTTTAGATTTTTTGTGTCCAGCTCAATTAGGATTATGAAAATATTACTGATACATACTGATTCTACTGGGTAGAATGCCTTAGGAAAGTGAAAAGTGTGACCTTCTCCTCCAAACGTTAGGTATACAAATAAAATGGATAGATATGGCGTAACCTGACCCTGTGGCACTTGTATGTATCTGTATAATTACAGCTGAAGAGCCTGTTAATTTGCAAGTTTAGGGATGTTTAGATTAAATGAGAGTGTTGTGGAATGACTGTGTAGGGTGCAGCAGCACAGAGTGGCCCTGCGAGGGGCTGTTCCCCCCGCACACCGAGGCGGAGGAGCCGTGAGTGGCACAGCCCCGGAGCCCCCGCCACCCCGGCCGGCCACAGCCCGGGGGGGTTGGGGGTGGGAAATGAGGGCTTTTACCCCGAATGGAGGCTTTTTTTGATTCCTCTCAGCAAAGCTGGTCAGATCAGAGCTGAAGTCTTGGCAAGGAGTAAACCGGATTTTTTTTTCCCCCTCCCCTCTCCCTCTCTAATCAGCTCTGGGCACCGTGCCTCGTCTTGGCCCCTCAGAAAGGCTGGGAAACGCAAAATCATCTTTATAGCATTTAATATTAAATGGAGCTGATAAACGCTGAGCTGTAAATAATTTGGGAAAACTGAAGTTCCGAGGTTTGCATTCTGAGCCTGGTCTGGCCTGAATCGCCTTCCCTTCCTTTTCCTCCTCATATCCCCCTCCCCCACCCCGTGCTGTTAAAATTAAGGTTCGTGTTTATTTGTATTTATTTGCAGTTGGGGAAGAGGAGTGTTGATATATGGAGCCGGTGGCCAGGTTTCGCTGATGACATATGCGATATGAAAAAGAATTCCCATCCGCAAACACGGTTGCTGCTGTGCCAAAATCCCTCTTTTCGCCGCCAAAGGCAGTTTTCTAAGGCCGAAGCGGAGCACATCTTCCCCTTCGAATCCATCCCCGTCTTCTGCAGGGCACCTTAAATGTGCCTTAATTGAATAGTTCTCCCGCACCCTCCTTATAGCAGTTTAATAGATTAACTCATCTGTGCCAGCTTCAAATTTCAGATTAAAATTCCTTCATCCCGAAGGCAGCATTATCAGGTTGTTGGAGGCTGTTTTCAAACCTTGGTTTTGAATAGCAGCGGCTCTGCATTAATTTAACCACTAAGCTAATAAGTAGGTTTCGTTTTGTTATGCTAAGCTTTATTGCTTTTCTTTTGATCAGAATGGTGTTGTTGAGCAAAGCAGCAGACAAGGCATTCTTTGATGAGGGAATTAGCGCTCTATTCTTCCTCTATTATTCATAGCACAGTGGAATATGTAAGTACCTGAGGGTGTCAAAGGAGAGCAGGCTCTATTGCAAAGTGTTCGCCTTGTTTCTCTCAATAGCTGACTATGAGATGATAAACCGCTTAATACACTGCACTAATTGGATGAGAGCAAAAAGAGATGGGAATTAAGGCACGGCGAAAGGAGAAAGTGCTACCAGCCTTCATTCACTCTTTCACCACTTTAACAGCACCAAAGGAGGCACAAGCTTTCTATAAGCAGACTAGGGGTTTTGTGCGGAGATAAAATGAACCTGTTAGTGGATTCAGGTAATACACTAATTATTGCACAGTATAAATACCACTACTGGTTTTATAACACGGAGGTAAACTTCTTTTGAGAAGGTTATAGGATTGCTTGGCAGCAGTATAGATCCTAATAAGAGACCAGAGTAATAACCCCCTGGATTAACAAAATTGCTGCTTGCAGAAGTATGATTCGGGCTTTTACGAAGATTTCAGCAGAATGAATAAAAATGACTGAATGACATTTCTTAATGCCTAATGGCTTGATAATGATTCCCTTTTCTTTGAGGCAAAAATGTATATTTCAGGCTGCACTGTTAATAACGTCCAAGGAACAAGCCTTATTTTTCCCATAATTTTTTTTTTCCGCGCCTATGGTGGGTTTTAGAGCTCAAAAATACGGCTGGGGGCGGGCTGGGTTGGGGGTGTGGGATATGAAATGCCGTGAGTGGAGGGGGAGCTGCGGGGAAGGGTCGCGGCGGGCTCCCACGCGCGGTGCTCGCTCCAGCGGCGCTTCCCGGCCGCTGCCTCCCGGTGCCGGGGTCGCCCCGCGGAGCCGCCCGCCGGGCCGGGCCCCCTCGGTGCCCTTGGGCTCTTCTCCGGCCCCGGCCCGACGATGAGGAGCGCTGCCGAGATTGGACCAAGTCACCCAAAAAAAGCACCCCACACCCCGGCTCTCCGACAGCCCGTCCGGGGCCCGGGGCTTGGTCGGGGGGACCAGGACTCATCACGGCCGGGGAAGGACCGCGGGGAGTGCGGCCGGGGGGCGCCCGCATTTCGGCCCCTGCTCCGTGGTAGAAGCAGACGGGACCGCTGCGGTCGAAAAAAAAAACCAAAACCCAAAAAAAACCCAAAAACAAAAACAAAAAACCCGACCCAACAGACGTTGTCTACTGAAAGCTGAAAAAAAAAGTTTGAGTGGGAGGAGAAGAGGGAAAGGAAAAAAAAAAAAAAAAAGACGAGGAAGAAAACGACCCGGGGAGTAATAAAGGAAGAGGGAAGAAACGGAAGTTCACCTTTAGGAGAACGAAGGGGCAGGTACAGAGAAACTTTTGTAACCCCAAAGGTGCGGGGGCGGCCAAGCGTTCCCCAAAATTGCAGATTTTCTCCCCCATTCCCGACTTTCGGCAGCGGCGGAGCCTGGGGCCGCCCGTGCCGGGGCAGCGTGGGGCGGCTCCGCGCGGAGCGGCACCGCCGGCACCGGGCACCCCGAGCGCCCCGGGACACGGCCCGCTGCCCGCGGCACAGCGCGGACAGGTACGGCGTGGGTGCCGCAGCCGACCCCGCGATCCGCAGGTCCCCTCGCGAACGGGGCTGCCGGCACCGAGCTCCGGCCGCCGCCCCAGCCGAGCCCCGCGCCCACGCAGACCCGCGGGGGCTCCTCGGCGCTGGGGCTGGCGGGGCTCAGCCCCGGCCGCCCCCGGCCCCGGCAGCGCGGCGCAGGTGGCCCCGCAGCCCCCGCAATTTTTTTTTTTTTGTTAAACATATATTTTTGTTTATTTTCTGAACGTGGCACTTCTCCACCGGATAGCAAGGAAAAGTGTTAACAATAACGACATTACACGAAAAAGTACTGTACCATCGCCTCTTGAGGGTTTCAGAAACCTCTACAGTTAATAAGTTAAATAAAGAGTTTGTACATAAATATTTGTCTAGGAACCCTATTATATCTACAACACAGTAAGAATCTACAGAATGACAAACTTTTACAACACTACACTGAGTGCAATTGTTTTATAACTTTTCAAATATACAAAGCTCTGTTCTTTTTTTATAACAATGGTATGTACAGAATTAATAATCACAGTTTAGTGACTTAAACAGTCCATATTCTAGCAGTGTATTTCGCTTTGGTTTGATATAAAAACCTTGGTTGGTGTAGTGATAAAGAATATAACAAGAAAAAGATATACCCTTTCCCCTAAGTGCACTGGTTATCTTACAGCATCAAATTTACTTTCAGTTTGCACTGTCAGCATCCTTGGTTAGCATATGCAGCTCGTTGCAACATGTAAAATAGTTCTCCAGCGCTTCTAACTGACCAACTTAACATCCTAGGATGCTATTTTAAGAAGATGTGGGTAGCTTTCCCCCTCTCTTAGCTTATCTATTGTTTTTTGTTTCACTTTCTTGATTACAATTCTATTTCTTTTTTTTTTTTCTTGCCAGATAAACAGAAGGAAAAATATTTAGTGTACGAAACGCTAATATATAGTAACTTTTATTAGGGTTTTTTTTCTTTTTTTTTTCTTTTTTTTTCTTTTTTTTTTTACTTTTCCCCCCGTTATGTTCATAGAGGAAATGGACACATCGTACATTTAAGAAATGTACCAGCCAAGGAGTTACTTATTCAGGAGGTTTTAAGTGTCGTTTCACTCGTGTGAGGGCTGATGCGAGAGGCATTCACTTTCTCCAAGTTCCTAACTTGAGGACCTACTACAGTCTCAGCTGCTGGTCCTCTTTTTTAAAAAAAATCATTATTATTTTTCCCCCCGTTTGGTCTTGATTCATGCTGTCTGAGGTGACCTTTATTGATTAGCCTATTTACTCTCCTCTTCTCTCCCTCTTTTTTTTCTCTCCCCCCTAAAAAAACCCTAACCCGCTCCCCGCGGACGGCAGCCGTGCCTTAGCACACCTCTTTCCCCGTGCCGTTCCCGGGGAGGATGTTGAGCTGGGTGAGCTGGGCCGCGTGTTCCTTGGCCTTCAGCCGCAGGGCGGCGATGCTGGACGCCCGCCGGTCGGCGGCGGCACTGGCCGGGTCCCCCAGCCCCGCCGAGCCCACCGCGCCCTCGGCGGCCGGCGCCGGCTGCCGCAGCAGGGCCGCGGCGCTGGAGGCGCTGCCCAGGGGGGACATGGTGGAAAAGAGCCTGCAAGGGAAGCACAGACCGCCGTCACCGCCGCGCCGGGGACCCGCACGGCCCCGCTCGCCTCCTTCCCACCAAGCGCGGACGCGAGGGGACAGAGCCTCGCTGGAAAGACCCGACGCCCGGCAGGCAAAAGATTTTTTCGGGGGGCGAAAAAAAGAGGAAAAATCGCTGAGCTTGGTCCTCCCCGACTTGCCACAGGCAGGGCGGCAGGGGCCGGGGGCTGCAGCCGGCGGGGATGCGCGGGGGAAGCCCCCGGTCCCGGGCGGGCAGCGCTCGCTCCCGTTACCCGGAGCTGCCCGCCCCGGCCCCGCGAGCAGCGCCGTCCCGACGCGAACCTCAGCAAGCTGCTCAGCCCCACGCATGCCCCCGGCTAAAAATCCGCCCGTGACGGTCCCCCCGCGGCCGGAGCGGCTCACGGCACCCGGGATCTCGCGGCTTCTGTTCATCCCAACTGGCCAAGCACCGGCAACCCCCGCCCCGAGCGAAGCAGAGGCCACGCGTGCACGTAGGGAAACCCACGCGAGGGTTTCGTTTCTGCGTGGGAGCACGGCTTTCCGCGGGCCGGTCCCGCGGGGCCCTGCCCCGTCCCTGCCCCGCGGCCCGGCCGCCCCCACGGGGAACCCGCGGCCGCGCGGGGGGGAGCGGGGGAGGCGCCCCCGCCCAATGAGCGGCCGCGGCGGAAGCACGTGACCCGCGCGGCGCCCAATCGGCGCCGGCTGCGAGCCGCTCCAAGTTCGAACGCCGGGGCGGCCGCGCGCGGCGGGTCCCGCGTGGGCCGCGATCCCCGCGCGCCCCCGCCCAGGACAGCGCGGCGCGGTCGGGGGGCGGGCGGTACCTGCCGAAGGCGGGGCTGATGAAGGCGGGGTGGCGGAACACGGCCGCGCCCAGGAAGGTGCCGAGGCCGAGCGGGGTCCCGCCGGGGGGCAGCGCCGCGGAGCCGGGGGGCGGCGGCGGCAGGCTGGGGAAGGCGGCGGCCGCGGCGGCGGCGGCGGTCCAGGCGGAGTCTAGAGCTGGGTGATGAGGAGGGAAAGGACTAGCATCAAGGTATGGACTGAGGGGGTGAGTTGCTGACAGGGGACCAGGGAAAGGCAAACCTGGGGGGTGTGTCTGAGCCCCAGCCTTTTCCCTCTTCCGCCACTTAGCCCTACGGTTCTGGAACCATACCTGAAAGCCAAAAGAAAAACCGGTTTTAATACGCCAGCCCGCGCCCCCGGAGCAGCGAGCCCTCAGGAGCCCCGCACCGGCCCGACGGCCACCGCTCCTCCGCCGCCCCCGAAGCGGGATCGCCCCAAAAGGGGCCGGCCCGCGGGGGCCACGTGTGTCGGTGCCGCGCCCGGGCTGTGCCGGCCCACGCCGGGGGCGACACGCGGCTTGCCGTGACACCCCGGGCCTGCGGCGGGCCCTGGATCCCGGAGGGGCGCAGCGGTTCTGCACCCCCGCACACCGCTGCGGCAGGTCGGCGGTGCGGGCAGATAGCGGAGCGGGAGGCGGCTCCCGCTGCGCTGGAGCAGCGGCAGTACGATTTCCCAAGAGGACTACGCGGGAATTATTCCGCACTCACACCCACACCGCGACTTTTTTTTTTTTTTTTTTTTTTTTTTTTCGTTAAAGGGCATATTTACAAATTATATGGTTTGGGGATCGCAGACTTTTTTTCCCCTTTCCGATTTAAAGAAAGGGAAAAAGGTCGTAATTTCACTGATGTCTGAAACGAAGAAATAATTTGTGAGGCAACCAAAATAGCAAATATAGATTTCAAGGCTGCCCTTTTTAAGATCTATTTTATGAAAGTTAGTTTCGATGCCATAGCACTGCCTCCTTTCTCCCTTTTACCCCTCCCACAAAGCAAAAATCGTGAACTAAAACTGCTTAAAGCAGGAGCGAGGCAGAGGAAAATAAACCCCATTTCAAAGGAAAATAAAATATTCCGTTAATAACCAAGTGTGGGGCCATCACACGCACCTACAGACAGAGACTTTGAGAGACAGACATTTGTAAATCTTTTGGGGCAAGTGTGGGCAGAGGTTTTCCTGTTATGCTCGGCTTTGTAAGCTCAGTATGAGACCCTTCCTTCGCGGAAGGCAGAAAGGCAGCAGCGCTGCGAGTGTCTCTACAGTTGTTCAGCGGGAATTGATCTCCACGCACGCCTATCTGGGTACCCACGACGAAGAGGCATTGTGCTCGTGTGGAAGGCAACAGCCTGGCACGGAGGGAGCGTCTCTCCCCGCTAAAACTCAATTAGCAAGCTGTCCTCACTACAATTCCCCCTTATTGAATTAATAAGTCTGAGTAGACCCAAAGGTAAACGAAGGGACTCTCATAATTCATATTCACTTAATTACATCTTCTGCCATGAATAGAGGAGAAAGAAAGGGGGTGTCTTTCTGTTAAAAAAAGTTATTTAACTTTCCCACGACTTGTTCCCCTGAGCTGAAAATACTGATTTGCTGTCACATCTCTGTTTGACAATGGAGAAATGTGTCAACAGAAAGGAGGGGACAAATCTCATCATTAGCCCCTCTAATGCAAGAAGCTGTTGTGTATTAAATGAGCCATATGGAATTTATTATGCTTTATCAGCGCCCGATTTTAACTGTAAAGTGATTTGCTCAGCTTCAAACCCAGAGACATCTGTTTTCTGTTGGCAATCAGGGCATCCCAATGTTTATCGTCTCTTTGGTTATGAGACCCGGCTTGGGAAATGCACTCTGGTATGGGGCGGCAAACACCTTTAATAGCATTGCACTCACTCACTATTAGATCAATGCAGGCTTATTGCTATCAAAAATGGGAAATCAAATAGCATTAGCCAGCTCCTTGTGCAGGCGGAGAGGAAATCAAACAACATTTCGCCTTCAAATGGCCCTGTTTGTTCTAGCACTAAGTGGGCTTTTATGAAGCCCGATTGGAGATTTGATGGCAGCCAAATACCCGACTTGCGGCCGAGCGGGTTTCTAACAACCGAAACGGGAGCCCCGAGTTTTAATCACACGGGGATTCGCCAGCCGGTGGCTCGGCCCTGGCGGGGCCGGGGGCGCCGCCGAGGAGGGCCAGGCCACCCGGGCCACCCTTCCCCTGGGCGCCGCCGAGGGACGCGCCGGTCCCGGTCCCGCCGCTGCCACTCACCTGCACTCGGGCTTCTGTCAGATCGAGCCTCATGGCCAGCTCCTCCCTGGGGGAGACACAGACGCCGCCGTCAGCCCGGGGCACCGCCAATCGCCCGCGCCCGAAATCCCGGTGCCCGAGGCGAGCGGGGCCGGGCCGCGGGCGGACACCGCCTGTCGCCGCCCTCGGCCCGGCTCCGGGACGCCAGGGACGCCAGCTTTCCCTCCCCGCCGCTCCCCAAATTCGGCCAGTTCCAGCCGCAGCTGCCGTGTAGGGGACGGCAGCCGGGAAGCTCCACACGGAGGTTCACATTGCCACAATTAAGGTAAATCGGAAAACACTAAGGCACTGAAAAATGGCTCATCAGCTCCGTGTCCCAAGAGAGGAGCATTCCCAGCATAACTGGGACCCTGCTGCGGCCGGAGCCCCGCGCCCTCATGGAGTGAAAAGCCCTGGAGCAAAACCCAAAGCCGTTAAAAAAACACCAACGAAAAAAATTGCGGTATGTCCATTCACAGCCCGGGCAGCCGCTCCCGGGGCCAGGCGGCGCCCCGAGGTGAGCACCGCGGGCGATGCGCGGCTCCAAGGTCCAGGGGGAAAAAAATGCCCCCGTGAACACTCCTGTTCCAACGGTGCCCCGAACCCCAACCCCCGGGCAAAACAAACAAGAAAGCGGGAGGGTCTTCGGGATCGAAAAGTGTGATTCTGGGGACTCGATCCCCCTCTAGCCTTAAGGCGGGAGTGGGGAGCTGCAATTTTCGGTCAGCGCGAGGCGAGGGCTGGCGGCTCTGCCTCTCTCCTTGCTTGCGCTTCCCTCAAGGGAGCCGCTGGCCAGACCCGCCACCACCCGAGCTCCCATTTTCAACGGGAAAATGTCCCCGAAAGTGTGGACCGAGCCGGGCTGGGCCCCACCGGGCTCCTTGGGGACAACTCCGGGCACCAAGAGGCCCCGACGTGCCGTGCCGGTATTTTTAGGCAGAGGCGCTTTGATCTCTGCCGCTGCCGGGGCTTCCCCGGGCCGGGCTCCAGCCCACGAGCAGCGCGTAACCGATCCCGGCGCGGCCGCGGCAGAGGAGGGTGGGCAGCGGGTAAAAATAGCGCCCGGCGGCGGCCTTCAGGCGGGCCTGCTCGGGCTCTGCCGGCCCTGGGTCCCCCCTGAACCCGTTCCTGTTCCCCGTCTCCTCCAGCCCGGGGTGCCCGAACAGGATTCACCGCCGGGGCGGTTTGGAGGCCGGGGTACAGCACACTGCGGCCCCGTCCCGTCCCCCCGGGGTTCTCTCACTCCGCGCTCGGCCGGGGCCCCGGCGCCGGTACCTGGTGAAGACGTCGGGGTAGTGGGTTTTCTGGAAGGCCCTCTCCAGCTCCTCCAGCTGGTAGCTAGTGAAGGTGGTACGATAGCGGCGCTGCTTCCTCTTGAGCAGCCCCTCCTCGGAGTCGCTGCCGGCCGAGAGGCAGACGCTCTCCTCGCCGTCCTTGCCCTCGCCGTCCTCGGGGTGCAGCAGCAGCTCCTCCTTGGGGGACAGATCCCCGCCCTCCGCCCCGGGGGCCGCGGTGGCGCCCCGGCGGGCATCCTTCAGCAGCCCCCCGCCGTCCTCGCCCAGCAGCTCCTCCTCCTCATCGTCCTCCAGCTCCTCTTCCTCCTCGTCCTCGTCCTCCTCCAGCATCTCTTCGTCCTCTTCCTCCTCTTCCTCCTCCGCGGCCGGCGCGGCAGGGCCCGGCCGTTCCTCGACGTGTGCGGCGGGGCTGCCCAGCTCGTCCCGGGCGGGCGGCGGCGCCACGAAAGGCGCGTTTTCACGGTAGCTTTTACTGCGGCTAATGCTGACCTGGGGCGCCTGGCTGATCTTCAGCGTGTCCCACGGGGCGGCAGCGGGCACGGGGCCCGCGCCCCCCTCTGGTCGCCCCTCCGTCCGGTCCCCCCGCGGCCCCGCCGCCCGCGGCGGCAGCAGCCGGCCCCCGCCCGGCCCGTAAAGCCGGCGCAGTTTGGGGGGAAGGTGCAGCTCGGCCGGCTCGAAGGGGGGACTGGCCTTAGGGGACCCTGAGCCATGAAAGTGGCGTAGACGGCCGCAGCAGTCAGACGGAGCGGGCAGGCGTGGCGGGGAGAAGGGTGCGGAGGAAAGAAAGAAAGGAAGGAAGAGAGAAGGAGAGACACAGTCAGTAGGATCTGCGCGAATTGAGCCCAGGGCAAGAGTCCAGTCCCTCAGCCATCCATCGTGCACCATTTTCCACCTCCTACCCCGTCCCTCAGGCCGGCCCCGGCCCTCGCCGCTGCTCCCAGCCTGGGAAGGAATTCCTCCCGGCCGCTGAGCCCGGGCCGACGCCCCGCTCAGGGCTGGGACGGGCTGCGGGGGCTCTGGCAGCCCCTGGCCTGCGCCGGCACGCTTCCGACAGCGGTCAGCGCCGAACCACATCCCACATGGCGGGGCAGCGCTGGTTCCACTGCGCCCGCCCGGCGGCCCGGGATTCCTCCGCGGGCTTTTTTTTTTGTTTTGTTCCCCCCTCCTATAATTTCCACCCCCCCCTCCCCAAGTCTAGTTTTGGCTTTGGAAGAAACAATCCCGCCCGCCAGTGTACGCCGGGAAAAGCGGGAGCGAGGCCGCCCATGGGAGCTGCCCATCCGGGCTCCCCGCGGCTCCGGAGGGGGCTGCTCCCAACTTGGGGCCGGGGGCGGCGGCTGCCGGCGGCCCGTTATCACTGCCCCGGCTGCTGCCGGGCGCGGCCCCGGCTCGCTGGCCGAAACCCGTTACAGGCTTTAATACGAACGGGCCAGGCTTTCCCCCCACACAGATCACATCTTGCACCGATTTATTTTGGCTTTAAAAATTACACCTATATCGAAAGCAAGAGCAGCTTAAAGCGCCGGTACCCGACCCCCAGGGAAAGAATTGTGACGAATTCCGGGCACGGCTCTGGCCGCGCTTCCTGGCAGCATAGCAGCCGCTAACGAGCACGGTAACGGGATAACAGCGACCGCAGCTCCGAGGCGGAGCCCGGCCGTGCGGTGCAGGCGGGGAGCGGGGCCGGAGCCGAGCCGCAGGCTGTCCAGGGAATGGGGGACACACAGCCGGCCCTGCCCGATGCCGGAGAAAAGGGACAGGACGAGCGGGACGGGACAGCGGGGCTTACCTTGCGCGGCCTTGTCGGTGTCGGGACGGGCGGCGATGGCGGGCAGGGTGGGCGCGGTACCGAGCAACCGCACCTTGCAGGGACTCCGCCGGCCCAGGATGCTGTCGATGCAGTAGGAGGACAGCAAAGTTGGCGATTTACTTTTGCACTCGGGGCGCTCGGCGCAGCTCTCCTCCGGGTAGGGGCCGCTCATGGCGGCGGCAGCGGGGCCGAGCCGTGGGGCCGGGGCGGGAGCGGCGGCGCGGACGCCCCCGCGGCGCTGCCCGGTGCCGCCGGGACGCCCGTCACGGGGGGAGTGAGCGGCGGCCGCGGCGCTCTTGAGTCCCCTCGGCTCCACGTGCGGGCAGCCGCCCCCTGATTGGCTCCCGCCGGAGGCCGGGCGGCCGCCGACAGACGGCGCCCGGCAAAGCCCGGCTCGGACCGCCCCGGATCGGCGCCCGCCCCGAGTCGCCGCGCTGCC